>NC_132874.1:30583217-30885249 GCF_048164855.1 Canis lupus baileyi | reverse complement strand
TATCCAGATCCCAATGATCCCTGGTTGAGGACCAGAGTCACTAGGGTCTTGCAGGCCCAGATGGGGAACAGAATCACTAGGTCCTGGTGAGGCATAGAATAAGACCAGAGTCACCAGAATCAGGTGAGCCCCTTGTGGGAACCAGAGCCACTCAATCCAGCTGAGTCCCAGGTCCATGTGAGGCCCATGTGAGGACAAGATTCATCAGGTCGAATTGAGGCATAGCTGGGGACAAGAGTCACCAGGTCTGGGTGCGACCTAGGTGGGGCATGATTCAGCAGTTCTGAGTTAGGTGAAAGTGGGGATGAGAGACACCAGGTCCAGGAGAGGCGAAACTGAGGACCAGAGTCACCAGATCCAGATGAGGTCCATGTTGGAAAGAGAGTCACCAGGTCCAGGAGAGGTCCAGGTGGGACCAGAGTCACCAGATCCAGGTGAGGTCCAGGTGGGGACCAGAGTCACCAGAATCAGGTGAAGCCCAGGTGGGGACCAGAGTCACTAGGTTCAGATGAGGCCCTGGTTAGGACCAGAGATACCAGGTACACGTGAGGCCCCGGTGGGTATCAGAGGCAACAGGTCCATGTGAGGCCGGCTTGGAGACCATGTTCAACAAGTCTACTTGAGGCCCAGATGTGGAACACAGTAAGCAAGTCCAGGTAAGTCCCCGGTGGTGACAAGAGTCACCACGTCCAGGTGAGTCCCAGGTGGGGACCAGGATCACCAGGTACAGGGTAGGACCTTGAACGAACCAGAGTCAACAGTTCGAGGTCAGGCGCAGGTGGCAACCAGCGTCAGCAGGTCCAAATCAGGCCAAAGTTGGATTCACAGTCCCTAAGGCACGGTGAGACCTAGAGGGGGACCAGAGTCACATGGTCCAGGTGAAGTCCAGTTGTGGAACACAGTCACCGGGTCCAAATTGTGCCCAGTTGAGGACCAGGGTCATCAGGGCCAGGTGAGGCCCAGATGGGGACCGGAGTCCCCAAATCCAGGTGAAGCCCAGGTGGGGACCACAGTCACCAGATCCAGGGTAGTCTTAGGGGCAGACAAGAATCAGCAAAGTCCAGGTGATGTGCAGGTGGCAACCACACTCACCAGGTCCCGGTGAGTCCCTGGTGGGGACCAGAGCCACGAGGTGCATGAGAAGCTAGAAACACTGCAGCCACCAGGTCCACATGATGTCCATGTGGGAACGAGTATCACCAGTTACATTGAGGCCCAGGTGGGGATCAGACTCACGATGTCCAGGTGAGACCCAGGTGAGAACCAGTGTCTCCATGTCCAGGTGTTCCCCAGGTGAAGACCACAGTTAATAGGTCCAGCTGGGTCACTGTTATTGAACAGTGTAACCATATTCTGATGCTACCCAGGTGGGGACCAGAGACACCAGGGCCTGGTGAAGCCCAGGTGGGACAAGAGACATGAGGTCCAGGTGAGGTCCCGATGGGAACCACAGTCACCAGGTCAGGTGAGGCCATGCTTAGGTCAGAGTCACCAGTTACAGGTGAGGCCCAGGTTGAGCCAGAGTCACCTGGTACAGAAGAGGTCAAAACCAGGACTAGAGTTACCAGGATCAGGTCAGTCCCAGTGAGGAATAAAGTAACCATGTCCCGATGATGCCCAGGTAGAACCAGAGTCACCAGGTCCAGATGAGGCGCAGGTGGGGAGCATGTTCACTAGGTCCCGTTGAGGCGCAGTTGAGGACTAGAGTCACCAGGTCTTGTTGAGGCATAGAGGGGTACCAGATTCACCTGGTCTTGGTGATATCCAGATGGGGACCAGAGTCACCATGTCAGGCTGAGGCCCAGAGGGGATCCAGAGTCATCATGACCAGGTGAGGCTCAGGTGTGGAACAGAATATCCAGGTCATAATGGTCCACAGGTGAGGAACAGAGTCACCAGATCTGGGTGAGGACAGTTAGGATCAGAGGCACCAGTTCCCGGTGAGGCCAATAAGGAGATCACAGCAATCAGGTCCAGGTGGGGAACAAAGTCACCAGGACTGGGTGAGGCCCAGATGGACACCAGATTCACAAGGTCCAGGAGATTCACAGATGATGACCAGAGTTACCAGTTCCGGGTGAGGATCAAGTAAGGACCATATTCACCAGGTCCAAGTGAGGCCCACGTGGGGGCCTGTGTCACCAGGTATGGGTGAGGCACACGTGGCAACCCCACTCACAGGTTCAAGGTGAGGCCAACCTATAGGCCATGCAGAGAAACCGTGTCACGAAGATGCCAAGGTAGGGACCAGATTTACCAGGTCCAGGTGAGGCCAACCTGCAGGCCATGCGGTGCAACCATGTTGATGCCCAGGTAGGGACCAGAGTCACCAGGTCCAAATGAGGCCAAGATGGATCATATTCACTAGGTCCAAGTGAGGCCCAGTTGAGGACCAGAGTCACCATATCTGGTTGAGGCCTAGAGGGGTACCAGAATCCCCTGGTCCAGGTGACATCCAGATGGGGACCAGAGTCACCAGGTCAGGGTGAGGCCCAGAGAGGTTCCAGAGTCATCATATCCAGGTGAGGCTCAGGTGTAGAACAGAGTCACCATGTACCAATGATGCCCAGGTGAGGACCAGAGTCACCAGGTCTGGATGACGCACAGATAGGATCAGAGTCACCAGTTCAAGGTGAGGCCAAGAAAGAGTCCACAGCAATCAGGTCCCGGTGGGGAACAAAGCCACCAGGACTGGGTGAGGCCCAGATGGGGACTAGATTCACCAGGTCCAGGTGAGGCCCAGGTGGTGACCAGAGTCCCCGGGTCTGGGAGAGGACCAGGTAAGGACCAGATTCACCAGATCCAAGAGGCCCACGTGGGGACAGAGTCACCAGGTATGGGTGAGGTCCTGGTGGCCACCCCACTCACCAGGTCCAGGTGAGGCCAACCTGCAGGCCAGAGTCACCAAATCCAGGTGAGGCCATAGTGGGGACCGGAGTCACAAGGTAAATGTGAATCTACAAAAACACCACAGTCACCAGGTCCAGGTGTGGCTCATGTGGGAACGAGAGTCACCAGGTCCAGGTGAGACCCAGGTGGGGACCACAGTCACCAGGTCCAGATTGAGGCCTAGGTGGGGGGACCAGAGTCATCAGGACCAGTTGAGGCCAAAGTGTGGAGCAAAGTTATCATGTCCAGGTGAGGCCCAGGTTGGGAACAGAGTAACCATGTCCCATTGATGCCAGGTGGAAAAAGAGTCACAAGGTCCAGACGAGGCCTAAGTGAGGAGTAGATTCACTAGGTCCTGTTTAGGCCCGGTTGAGGACCAGTGTCCCCAGCTCCGGGTTTGTCCCAGAGGGGGACCAGCGTCACCCGGTTCTGGTGATATCCAGGTGGGGACCAGAGTCAGCACGTCAGGGTGAGACCCAGATTCAGACGAGAATCACTAGGTCCAGGTGACGCCCCGATATAGAACTGAGAAACCAGGTCCCATGATGCCCATATCAGGACCTGAGTCACCAGGTCCAGTTGAGGTCACTGTGGGAACCAGTCACCTCGTCCAGGTGAGGCCCAGGTGGGACCACACTCACCAGTTCCAGTTGAGGCCAAGTTATATAAGAGAGTATCCAGGTCCCAATGATGCCCAGGTAAGGACCAGAGTCAACAGGTCCAGGAGAGGCCCAAATATGGATCAGAGTCATTGTGTTCCAGGTGAGGCCAGATGGAGACCACAGGAACCAGGTCCAGGAGAGCCCCATATGGGAACCAGAGCCACCAGATCCAGGTGAGGCCTACCTGCAGGTCATGCAGTGGAGCAATGTCCCTATGATGCCCAGGAAGGGACAAGAATCACCAGGTCCAAATGAGGCCCAGATGGAGCATATTCACTAGGTCCCGGTGAGGCCCAGTTGAGGACCAGAGTCACCAGGTCTAGTTGAGGCCTAGACGGGTACCAGATTCACCTGGTCTAGGTGACATCCAGATGGGGACCAGAGTCACCATGTCAGGGTGAGGCCCAGAGGGGATCCAGAGTCATCCTGTCCAGGTGATGCTCAGGTGTGGAACAGAGTATCCAAGTCATAATGATCCACAGGTGAGGACCAGAGTCACCAGATGTGGGTGAGGCCCAGTTAGGATCAGAGTCAACAGGTTCAGGTGAGGTCAAGAAGGAGTCCACAGCAATCAGGTCCAGGTGGGGAACAAAGTCACCAGGACTGGGTGAGGCCCAGATGGGGAAGATTCACCAGGCCCAGGTGATTCCCAGGTGGTGACCAGGTTACCAGTTCCGGTTGAGGACAAGGTAAGGACCAGATTCACCAGGTCCAAGTGAGGCCCACGTGGGGACCTGTGTCACCAGCTCTGGGTGAGGCCCAGATGGCAACCCCACTCACCAGGTCCAGGTGAGGCCAACCGGCAGGCCATGCAGAGGAACCATGTCCCGATGATGCCAGGTAGGGACGAGAGATACCAGGTCCAGCTGAGGCCAACCTGCAGGCCATGCAGTGGAACCATGTCCCGATGATGCCCAGGTAGGGACCAGAGTCACCAGGTCCAAATGAGGCCCAGATGGAGCATATTCACTAGGTCCAGGTGAGGCCCAGTTGAGGACCAGAGACACCAGATCTGGTTGAGGCCTAGAGGGGTACCAGAATCACCTGGTGCAGGTGACATCCAGATGGGTCCAGAGTCACCAGGTCAGGGTGAGGCCCAGAGGGGGAACCAGAGTAACCAGTTTAGTATGAGGCCCAGAATGGGACCAGAGTTCCCTGGTCAAAGTGAGGCCCAGGTGTGGAATAGAGTATCCAGGTCCCAATGACGCCTGGGTGAGGACGAGAGTCACTAGGGCCATGCAGGACCAGATGGGGAACAGAATCACTAGGTTCTGGTGAGGCATAGAATAAGACCACATTCAGCACTATCAGGTGAGCCCCTTGTGGAACCAGAGCCACTCTATCCAGCTGAGTCCCAGGACCAGGTGAGGCCCACGTGAGGACCAGATTCATCAGGGCGAATTGAGGCATAGCTGGGGACAAGAGTCATCAGGTCTGGGTGCGGCCTAGGTGGGGGAAAATTCAGCAGTTCTGAGTTAGGTCAAAGTGGGGACGAGAGACACCAGGTCCAGGTGAGGCCAAATTGAGGACCAGAGGCCCCAGATCCAGGTAAGGTCCATGTTGGAAAGAGAGTCACGAGGTCCAGGAGAGGTCCAGGTGGGGTCCAGAGTCACCAGATCCAGGTGAAGTCCAGGTGGGGTCCAGAGGCACTAGGTCCAGATGAGGCCGAGGTGAGGACCAGACTTACCAGGTACACGTGAGGCCCCGGTGGGGATCAGAGCCAACAGGTCCATGTGAGGCCGGCTTGGGGACCATGGTCAACAGGTCTACTTGAGGCCCAGGTGTGGAACACAGTAAGCAGGTCCAGGTGAGTCCCCATTGGTGATAGGAGTCACCACGTCCAGGTGTGGCCCAGGTCCGACCAGGATCAACAGGTCCATGGAAGGCCCTTGAAAGAACCAGAGTCAACAGTTCGAGGTCAGGCGCAGGTGGCAACCAGGGTTAGCAGCTCCAAGTCAGGCCAAAGTGGGGTTCACAGTCACTAGGGCACGGTGAGGCCCAGAGTGGGACCAGAGTCACCTGGCCCAAGTGAGGTCCAGTTGTGTAACACATTCACCGGGTCCCAATTTTGCACATTTGAGGACCATGGTCAACAGGGCCAGGTGAGGCCCAGATGGGGACCGGAGTCCCCAAATCCAGGTGAAGCCCAGTTGGGGAGCACAGTCACCAGGTCCAGGGTAGTCTCAGGTGCAGACCAGAATCACCAGGTACATGTGAGGTGCAGGTGGCAACCACACACACCTGGTCCTGGTGAGGCCCCGGTGGGGACCAGAGACATAGGTACATGAGAAGCTAGAAACACTGCAGCCACCGTGTCCACATGATGTCCATGTGGGAACGAAAATCACCAGTTACAGGTGAGGACCAGGTGGGGATCCGACTCACCTGTCCAGGTGAGACCCAGGTGGCAACCAGTGTCACCATGTCCTGGTGTGCCCCAGGTGAAGACCAGAGTTATTAGGTCCGGCTGGATGAGTGTTAGTGAACAGTGTAACCATATCCTGATGCTACCCAGGTGGGGACCAGAGACACCAGGTCCTGGTGAGGCCCAGGTGGGAACAGAGACATGAGGTCCAGGTGAGGTCCCGATGGGAACTACAGCCACCAGGTCAGGTGAGCCCATGCTTAGGATCAGAGTCACCAGTTACAGGTGAGGCCTAGGTGGAGCCAGAGTCACCTGGTACAGAAGAGGCCAAAGTCAGGACCAGAGTTACCAGGATCAGGCCTCTCCCCGTGGGGAATAGAGTAACCACGTCCCAATGATGCCCAGGTAGAACCAGAGTCACCAGGTCCAGATGAGGCGCAGGATTGGAGCATGTTCACTAGGTCCCGGTGAGGCCCAGTTGAGGACCAGAGTCACCAGGTCAAGTTGAGGCCTAGAGAGGTACCAGATTCACCTGGTCTAGGTGACATCTGGATGGGGTCCAGTGTCACCATGTCAGGCTGAGGCCCAGAGGGTATCCAGAGTCATCATGTCCAGGTGAGGCTCAGGTGTGGAGCAGAGTATCCAGGTCATAATGGTCCATAGGTGACGACCAGAGTCACCAGATGTGGGTGAGGCCCAGTTAGGATCAGAGTCACCAGTTCCAGGTGAGGCCAAGAAGGAGTCCACAGCAATCAGGTCCAGGTGGGGTGACAAAGTCACCAGGACTGGATGAGGACCAGATGGGGACCAGATTAACCAGGTTCAGGTGATTACCAGGTGGTGACCCGAGTTAGGAGTTCCGGGTGAGGAACGGGTGAGGACCAGGTAAGGACCTGATTCACCAGGTCCAAGGGAGGCCCACGTGGGGACCTGTGTCACCAGGTATGGGTGAGCCCAAGGTGACAACGCCACTCACCAGGTCCAGGTGAGGCCAACCTGGAGGCCATGCAGAGGAACCGTGTCCCAGTGATGCCCAGGTAGGGACCAGAGTTACCAGGTCCAGGTGAGGCCATCCTGCAGGCCATGCAGTGGAACCATGTCCCGATGATGCCCAGGTAAAGACCAGAGTCACCAGGTCCAAATGAGGCCCAGATGGTGCATATTCACTAGGTCCAGGTGAGGCCCAGTTGAGGACAAGAGTCACCATAACTGGTTGAGGCCTGGATGGGTACCAAAATCACCTGGTCCATGTGACATCCAGATGGAGACCAGAGTCACCAGGTCAGGGTTAGGACCAGAGTGGTTCCAGAGTCCAGAGCTTCATGTACAGGTGAGGCTCAGGTGTGGAACAGAGTCACCAGGTACCAATGACGCCCAGGTGAGGACCAGAGTCACCAGGTCTGGGTGACACGCAGATAGGATCAGAGTCACCAGGTCCAGGTGAGGCCATGAAAGATTCCACAGCAATCAGGTCCAGTTGGGGAACAAAGTCACCAGGACTGAGTGAGGCCCAGATGGGGTCGGATTCACCTGGTCCAGGTGAGGCCCAGGTGGTGACCAGAGTCCCCAGGTCTGGGAGAGGACCAGGTAAGGACCAGATTCACCAGGTCCAAGAGGCCCACGTGAAGACCTGAGTCACCAGGTATGGGTGAGGCCCAAGTGGCATCCCCACTAACCAGGTCCATGTGAGGCCAACCTGCAGGCCAAGTCACCCGATCCACGTGAGGCCCTAGTGGGGACTGGAGTCACCAGTTAAAAGTGATTCTACAAGAACAACAGTGTCACCAGATCCTGGTGTGGTTCATGTGGGAACGAGAGTCACCAGGTCCAGGTGAGTCCCAGGTGGGGACCACAGTCACCAGGTCCATATTGAGGCCTTGGTCGGGAGACCAGAGTCATCAGGACCAGTTGAGGTCACAGTGTGGAGCAAAGTTATCATGTCCATATGAGGCCCAGGTGGGGAACAGAGTAACCATGTCCCAAAGATGCCAGGTGGGAACAGAGTCACAAGGACCAGACGAGGCCTAAGTGAGGAGTAGATTCACCAGGTCCTGTTGAGGCCCAGTTGAGTACCAGAGTCCCCAGCTCCGGGTGAGTCCCAGAGGGGGACCAGTGTCACCCGGTTCTTGTGAGATCCAGTGGGGACCTGAGTTACCACGTCAGGGTGAGGCCCAGAGGGGGACGAGAGTCACTAGGTCCAGATGTGGCCCCGATGTGGAACTGAGAAACCAGGTGCCTGATGCCCATATGAGGACCTGAGTCACCGGGTCCAGGTGAGGTCCCTGTGGGAATAGGTCACCTCGTCCAGGTGAGGCCCAGGTGGGACCACAGTCACCAGGTCCAGGTGAGGCCCAGGTATATAAGAGAGTATCGAAATCCCAATGATGCCCAGGTAAGGACCAGAGTCAACAGGTCCAGGAGAGGACCAAATATGGATCAGAGTCATTGTGTTCCAGGTGAGGCCAGATGGAGACCACAGGAACCAGGTCCAGGAGAGCCCAATATGGGAACCAGAGCCACCAGATTCAGGTGAGGTCCAGGTGGGACCAGAGTCAGAAGGTCCTGGAGAGCCGCTGGTGGCAACAGGATTCACCAAGTACAGGTGAGGCCCAGGTGGCGACCAGTCACCAGATCCAAATGTGGACCAGCTAAGGACCAGATTCACCAGGCCCAAATGAAGCCCAAGTGGTGACCAGAGTCACCAGGTAAGGGTGAGGCCCAGAGGGGAACCAGAGTAACCAGTTTAGTTTGAGGCCCAGAATGGGACCAGAGGTCCCTGGTCAAAGTGAGGCCCATTGTGGAATTGAGTATCCAGGTCCCAATGATGCCTGGGTGAGGACCAGAGTCACTAGGGCCATGCAGGCCCAGATGGGGAACAGAATCACTAGGTCCTCGTGAGGCATAGAATAAGACCACAATCACCAGTATCAAGTGTGCCCCTTGTGGGAACCAGAGCCACTCTATCCTGCTGAGTCCCAGGTCCATGTGAGGCCCACGTGAGGACCAGATTCATCAGGTCGAATTGAGGCATAGCTGGGGACAAGAGTCACCAGGTCTGGGTGCGGCCTAGGTGGGGCAAATTCAGCAGTTCTGAGTTAGGTCAAAGTGGGGACGAGCGACACCAGGTCCAGGTGAGGACAAACTGAGGAAGAGTCACCAGATCCAGGTGCGGTCCATGTTGGAAAGAGAGTCACCAGGTCCAGGAGAGGTCCAGGTGGGGACCAGAGTCACCAGATCCAGGTGAAGTCCAGGTGGGGACCAGAGACTCCAGATCCAGGTGAAGCCCAGGTGGGGACCTGAGTCACTAGGTCCAGATGAAGCCCAGGTGAGGATCAGAGTTACCAGGTACACGTGATGCCCCGGCCGGGATCACAGCCAAAAGGTCCACGTGAGGCCGGCTTGGGGAACATGGTAAACAGGTCTACCTGACGCCCAGCTGTGGAACACTGTAAGGCAGTCCAGTTGAGACCCCAGTGGTGACAAGAGTCACCACGTCCAGTTGAGGCCCAGTTGGGGACCAGGATCACTAGGTACAGGGTAGGCCCGTGAAAGAACCAGAGTCAACAGTTCGAGGTCAGAAGCTGGTGGCAACCAGGGTCAGCGGTCCAAGTCAGGCCAAAGGTGGGATCACAGTCACTAGGGCACAGTGAGACCCAGAGGGGGAAAAGAGTCACCTGGTCCAGGTGAGGTCCAGTTGTGGAACACAGTCACCGGGTCCCAATTTTGTCCAGTTGAAGACCATGGACAACACGGCCAGGTGAGGCCCGGATTGGGACCGGAGTCCCCAAATCCAGGTGAAGCCCAGGTGGGGACCACAGTCACAAGATCCAGGGTAGTCTCAGGTGCAGACCAGAATCACCAGATCCTGGTGAGGTGAAGGTGGCAACCACACTCACCAGGTCCCGGTGAGGCCCTGATGCGGACCAGATTCTCGAGGTACATGAGAAGCTAGAAACACTGCAGCCACCAGGTCCACATGATGTCCATGTGGGAACGATAATCACCAGTTACAGGTGAGGCCCACGTGGGGATCCGACTCACCATGTCCAGTTGAGACCCAGGTGGGAACCAGTGTCACCATGTCCAGTAGTGGCCCAGGTGAAGATCAGAGTTGATAAGTCCGGCTGGGTCACTGTTAGTGTACAGTGTAACCATATCCTGATGCTACCCAGGTGGGTGCCAGAGACACCAAGTCCTGGTGAGGCCCAGCCGGGACCGGAGAAATGAAGTCCAGGTGAGGTCCCGATGGGAACCACATTCACCAGGTCTGGTGAGGCCATGCTTAGGAACAGAGTCACCAGTTACAGGTGTGGCCCAGGTGGAGCCAGAGTCACTTGGTACAGAAGAGGCCAAAGTCCGGACCAGAGTTACCAGGATCTGGTCAGTCCGAGTGGGGAATAGAGTAACCATGTCCCGATGATGCCCAGGTAGAACTAGAATCACCAGGTCCAGATGGGGCGCAGGTGGGGAGCATGATCACTAGGTCCCAGTGAGGCCCAGTTGAGGACCAGAGTCACCAGATCTGGTTGAGGCCTAGAGGGGTACCAGAAACACCTGGTCAAGGTGACGTCCAGATGGGGACCAGAGTCACCATGTCAGGTTGAGGCCCAGAAATGTTGCAGAGTCATCATGTCCAGGTGAGTATCAGGTGTGGAACAGAGTCACCAGGTACCAATGATGCCCAGGTGAGGACCAGAGTCACCAGGTCTGGGTGACCCGAAGATAGGATCAGAGTCACTAGTTCCAGGTGAGGCCAAGAAAGAGTCCTCAGCAATCAGGTCCAGGTGGGGAACAAAGTCCCGAGGACTGGGTGAGGCCCAGATGGGGACCAGATTCACCAGGCCAAGTGATTCCCAGGTGGTGAACAGAGTTACGAGTTCCGGGTGAGGACCAGGTAAGGACCAGATTCACCAGGTCCAAGTGAGGCCCACCTGGGGACCTGAGTCACCAGGTATGGAGTGGCAGCCCACTCACCAGGTCCAGATGGGGCCATCCTGCAGGCCAGAGTCACCAGAATCAGTTGAGGCCCTAGTGGGGACCAGAGTCACCAGGTAAATGTGAGTCTACAAGAACACCACAGTCACCAGGTCCATGTGAGGCCCACGTGGGGACCTGTGTCACCAGGTATGGGTGAAGACCATGTGGCAACCCCACTCGCCAGGTCCAGGTGAGGCCAACCTGCAGGCCAGAGCACCAGATCCAGGTGAGGCCCTAGTGGGGACCGGAGTCACCAGGTAAATATGAGTCTACAAGAACACCACAGTCAACAGGGCCAGGTGTGTTTCATGTGGGAACGAGGGTCACCAGGTCAAGGTGAGACCCAGGTGGGGACCACAGTCACCAGGTTCAGATTGAGGCCTAGGTGGGGGGACCAGAGTCATCAGGACCAGTTGAGGCCAAAGTGTGGAGCAAAGTGATCATGTCCAGGTGAGGCTCAGGTGGGGAACAGAGTAACCATGTCCCATTGATGCCAGGTGGGAAAAGAGTCACAAGGTCCAGACGAGGCCTAAGTGAGGAGTAGATTCACCAGGTCCTGTTGAGGCCCAGTTGAGGACCAGTGTCCCCAGCTCCGGGTGTGTCACCCGGTTCTGGTGATATCCAGGTGGGGACAGAGTCAGCACGTCAGGGTGAGGCCAAGAGTGGGACGAGAATCACTAGGTCCAGGTGAGGCCCCAATGTGGAACTGAGAAACCAGGTCCCATGATGCCCATATGAGGTCCTGAGTCACCAGGTACAGGTGAGGTTCCTGTCGGAACCAGTCACATCGTCCAGGTGAGGCCCAGGTGGGACCACAGTCACCAGGTCCAGGTGAGGCCCAGGTATATAAGAGAGTATCCAGGTCCCAATGATGCCCAAGTAAGGACCAGAGCCAACAAGCCCAGGAGAGGCCCAGATATGGATCAGAGTCATTGTGTTCTAGGTGAGGCCAGATGGAGACCACAGGAACTAGGAGCAGGAGAGCGCCATATGGGAACCAGAGCCACCAGTTCCAGGTGAGGTCCAGGTGGGACCAGAGTCACAAGGTCCCGGTGAGGCGCAGGTGGCAACAGGATTCACCAAGTCCAGGTGAGGCCCAGGTGACGACCAGTCACCACATCCAGGTGCGGACCAGCTAAGGACCAGAATCAACAGGTCCAAGTGAAGCGCAAGGGGTGACCAGAGTCTCCAGGTTAGGGTGAGGCCAGAGGGGGATCCAGAGTAACCAGTTTAGTTTGAGGCCCGGAATGCGACAAGAGGTCCCTGGTCAGAGTGAGGCCCAGGTGTGGAAAAGAGAATCCAGGTCCCAATGATGCCTGGGTGAGGACCAGAGTCACTGGGGCCATGCAGGCCCAGATGGGGAACAGAATCACTAGGTCGTGGTGAGGCATAGAATAAGACCACAGTCAGCAGTATCAGGTGAGCCCCTTGTGGGAACCAGAGCCACTCTATCCAGCTGAGTCCCAGGTCCATGTGAGGCCCACGTGAGGACCAGATTCATCAGGTCGAATTGAGACATAGCTGGGGACAAGAGTAACCAGGTCTGGGTGCGGCCTAGGTGGGGCAAGATTCAGCAGTTCTGAGTTAGGTCAAAGTGGGGACGAGAGACACCAGGTCCAGGTGAGGCCAAAATGAGGAACAGAGTCACCAGATCCAGGTGAGGTCCAGGTTGGAAAGAGAGTCACCAGGTCCAGGAGAGGTCCAGGTGGGGACCAGAGTCACCAGATCCAGGTGAAGTCCATTTGGGGACCAGAGTCACCCGATCCAGGTGAAGCCCAGGTGGGGACCAGAGTCACTAGGTCCAGATGAGGCCCAGGTGAGGACCAGAGTTACCAGGTACACGTGAGGCCCTGGTGGGGATCAGAGTCAACACGTCCATGTGAGGCCGGCTTGGGGACCATGGTCAACAGGTCTACTTGAGGCCCAGGTGTGGAACACAGTAAGCAGGTCCAGGTGAGTCCCCGGTGGTATCAAGAGTCACCATGTCCAGGTGAGGCCCAGGTGGGGACCAGGATCACGAGGTACAGGGGAGGCCCTTGAAAGAACCAGAGTCAACAGTTCGAGGTCAGGCGCAGGTGGCAACCAGGGTCAGCAGGTCCAAGTCAGTCCAATGTGGGGTTCACAGTCACTAGGGCATGGTGAGACCCAGAGGGGACCAGAGTTACCTGGTCCAGGTAAGGTCCAGTTGTGGAACAGAGTCACCGGGTCCCAATTTTGCACAGTTGAGGAGCATGGTCATATGGGCCATGTGAGGCCCAGATGGGGACCGGAGTCCCCAAATCCAGGTGAAGCCCAGGTGGAACCACAGTCACCAGATCCAGGGTAGTCTCAGCTGCAGACCAGAATCACCAGGTCCAGGTGAGGCCAACGTGCAGGCCAGAGTCACCAGATCCAGGTGAGGCCCTAGTGGGGTCCGGAGTCACCAGGTAAATGTGAGTCTACAGGAAAACCACAGTCACCGGGTCCAGGTGTGGTTCATGTGGGAACGAGAGTCACCAAGTCCAGGTGAGACCCTGGTGGGGACCACAGTCACCATGTCCAGATTGAGGCTTAGGTGGGGGGACCAGAGTCATCAGGACCAGTTGAGGCCAAGCTGTGGAGCAAACTTATCATGTCGAGGTGAGGCCCAGGTGGGGAACAGAGTAACCATGTCCCATTGATTCCAGGTGGGAAAAGAGTCACAAGGTCCAGACGCGGCCTAAGTGAGGAGTAGATTCACCAGGTCCTGTTGAGGCCCAGTTGAGGACCAGTGTCCCCAGCTTCTGGTAATATCCAGGTGGGGACCAGAGTCACCACGTCAGGGTGAGGCCAAGAGTGGGACAAGAATCACTAGGTCCAGGTGAGGCCCCGATGTGGAACTGAGAAACCAAGTCCCAAGGTGCCCATATGAGGACCTGAGTCACCAGGTCCAGGTGATGTTCGGGTGTGAACCAGTCACCTCGTCCAGGTGAGACCCGGGTGGGACCACAGTCACCAGGTCCAGGTTTGGCCCAGGTATATAAGAGAGTATCCAGGTCCCAATGATGACCAGGTAAAGACCAGAGTCAACAGGTCCAGGAGAGGCCCAAATATGGATCAGAGTCATTGTGTTCCAGGTGAGGCCAGATGGAGACCACAGGAACCAGGTCCAGGAGAGCCCCATATGGGAACCAGAGCCAGCAGATCCAGGTGAGGTCCAGGTGGGACCACAATCACAAGGTCCAGGTGAGGCGCAGGCGGCAACAGGATTCACCAAGTCCAGGTGAGGCCCAGGTGGCGACCAGTCACCAGATCCAGGTGCAGACCAGCTAAAGAACAGATTCACCAGGCCCAATGAAGCCAAGGTGTGACCAGAATCACCAGGTAAGGGTGAGGCCCAGAGGGGGAACCAGAGTAACCAGTTTAGTTGAGGCCCAGAATGGGACCAGAGGTCCCTGGTCAAAGTGAGGCCCAGGTGAGGAATAGAGTATCCAGGTCCCAATCATGTCCGGGTGAGGACCAGAGTCACTAGGGCCATGCAGGCCCAGATGGGGAACAGAATCACTAGGTACTGGTGAGGCACAGAATAAGACCCAGTCAGCAGTGTCAGGTGAGCCCCTTGTGGGAAGCAGAGCCACTCTATCCAGCTGAGTCCCAGGTCCATGTGAGGCCCACGTGAGGACCAGATTCATCAGGTCGAATTGAGGCATAGCTGGGGACAAGAGTCACCAGGTCTGGGTGTGGCCTAGGTGGGGAAGATTCAGCAGTTCTGAGTTACGTCAATGTGGGGACGAGAGACACCAGGTACAGGTGATGCCAAACTGAGGAGCAGAGTCACCAGACCCAGGTGAGGTCCATGTTGGAAAGAGAGTCATCAGGTCCAGGAGAGGTCCAGGTGGGGACCAGAGTCCCCAGATCCAGGTGAAGTCCAGGTGGGGACCAGAGTCACCAGATCCAGGTGAAGCCCAGGTGGGGACCAGAGTCACTAGGTCCAGATGAGGCCCAGGTGAGGACCAGATACAATGTACACGTGAGGCCCCGGTGGGGATCAGAGGCAACAAGTCCATGTGAGGCTGGCGTGGGGACCGTGGTCAACAGGTCTACTTGAGGCCCATGTGTGGAACACAGTAAGCAGGTACAGGTGAGTCCCCTGTGGTATCAAGAGTCACCAGGTCCAGGTGAGGCCCACGTGGGGACCAGGATCACCAGGTACAGGGGAGGCCCTTGAAAAAACCAGAGTAAACAGTTCGAGGTTAGGTGCAGGTGGCATCCAGGGTCAGAAGGTGCAAGTCGGGCCAAAGTGGGGTTCACAGTCACTAGGGCACCGTGAGACCCAGAGAGGGACCAGAGTCACCTAGTGCAGGTGAGGTCCTCTTGTGGAACAGTCACCGGGTCCAAATTTTGCCCAGTTGAGGATCATGGTCAACAGAGCCAGGTGTGCCCAGATGGGGACCAGAGTCCCCAAATCCAGGTGAAGCCCAGTTGGGGACCACAGTCACCAGATCCAGGGTAGTCTCGGGTGCAAACCAGAATCACCAGGTCCAGGTGATGTGCAGGTGGCAACCAAACTCACCAGGTCCCGGTGAGGCCCTGGTGGGGACCCGATCCACGAGGTACATGAGAACCTAGAAACACTTCAGCCACCAGGTCCACATGATGTCCATGTGGGAACGCGAATCATCAGTTACAGGTGAGGACCAGGTGGGGTTCCGACTCACCATGTCCAGGTGAGACCCAGGTGAAGACCAGAGTTAATAGGTCCGGCTGGGTCACTGTTAGTGAACAGTGTAACCATATCCTGATGCTACCCAGGTGGGTAGAGAGACACCATATCCTGGTGAGGCCCAGGGGGGCCCAGAGACATGAGGTCCAGGTGAGGTCCCGATGGGAACCACAGTCACCACGTCAGGTGAGGCCATGCTTAGGATCACAGTCACCAGTTACAGGTGAGGCCCAGGTGGAGCCAGAGTCACCTGGTACAGAAGAGGCCAAAGTCAAGACCACAGTTACCACGATCAGGTCAGTCCCAGTGGGGAATAGAGTAACCATGTCAGGATGATGCCCAGGAAGAACCAGAGTCACCAGGTCCAGATGAGGCGCAGGTGGGGAGCATATTCACTAGGTCCCGGTGAGGCCAAGTTGAGGACGAGAGTCACCATGTCTAGTTGAGTCCTAGAGGGTACCAGATTCACCTGGTCTAGATGACTTCCAAATGGGGACCAAGTCACCATTTCAGGGTGAGGCCCAGAGTGGTTCCAGAGTCATCAAGTCCAGGTGAGCCTCAGGTGTGAAACAGAGAATCCAGGTCTTAATGATCCACAGTTGAGGACCAGAGTCAACAGATCTGCGTGAGGCCCAGTTAGGAACAGAGTCACCAGTTCCAGGTGAGGCCAAGAAAGTGTCCACAGCAATCAGGTCCAGGTGGGGAACAAAGTCACCAGGATTGGGTGAGGCCTAGATTGGGAACAGATTCACAAGGTCCAGGTGATTCCCAGGTGATGACCAGAGTTACCAGTTCCGGATGAGGACCAGGTAAGGACCAGATTCACCAGGTCCATGTGAGGCCCACGTGGGACCTGTGTCACCAGGTATGGATGAGGCCCAGGTAGCAAACCCACTCACCAGGTCAAGGTGAGTCCAACCTGCAGGCAATGCGGAGGAATCGTGTACCGAAGATGCCCATGTAGGGACCAGAGTTACCTGGTCCAGGTGAGGCCAACCTGCAGGCCATGCAGTGGAACCATGTCCCGATGATGCCCAGGTAGGGACCAGAGTAACGAGTTCCAAATGAGGCCCAGATGGAGCATATTCACTAGGTCCAGTTAGGGCCCAGTTGAGGACCAGAGTCACCAGATCTGGTTGAGGCCTAGACGGGTACCAGAATCACCTGGTCCAGGTGACATCCAGATGGGGACCAGAGTCCCTGATAGTGAACAGTGTAACCATAACCTGATGCTACCCAGATGGTTACCAGAGACACCAGATCCTGGTGAGTCTCAAGTGGGACCCGAGATGAGGTCCATTTGAGGTCCCGATGGGAACTGCAGTCATCAGGTCAGGTGAGACCATGCTTAGGATGAGAGTCACCAGTTACAGTTGAGGCACAGGTTCAGCCAGAGTCACCTGGTACAGAAGAGGCCAAAGTCAGGACAAGAGTTACCAGGATCAGGTCAGTCCCAGTGGGGAATAGAGAAACCATGTCCCGATGATGCCCAGGAAGAACCAGAGTCACCAGGTCCAAATGAGGCGCAGGTGGGGAGCATATTCACTAGGTCCCGGTGAGGCCAAGTTGAGGACCAGAGTCACCAGTTCTAGTTGAGGCGTAGAGGGGTCCAGATTCACCTGGTCTAGGTGACATCCAGATGGGGACCAGAGTCACCATGTCAGCCTCACCTGGACTTGATGACTCTGGGCCAGGTCCTGGTGAGGCCCAGGTGGGACCAGAGACATGAGGTCCATGTGAGGCCCCGATGGAAACTACAGTCACCAGGTTAGGGGAGGCCATGCTTAGGATCAGAGTCACCAGTTTCAGGTGAGGCCGAGGTGGAGCCAGAGTCACCTGGTACAGAAGAGGCCAAAGTCAGGACCAGAGTTACCAGGATCAGGTCAGTCCCAGTGGGGAATAAAGTAACCATGTCCCGATGATTCCCAGGTAGAATCAGAGTCGCCAGGTCCAGATGAGTTTTGGTGGGGAGCATGTTCACTAGGTCCCGGTGAGGCCCAGTTGAGGACCAGAGTCACCAGGTCAAGATGAGGCCTAGAGGGGTACCAGATTCACCTGGTCTAGGTGACATCCAGATGTGGACCAGAGTCACCATGTCAGGCTGAGGACCAGAGGGGATCCAGAGTCATCATGTGCAGGTGAGGCTCATGTGTGGAACAGAGTATCCAGGTCATAATGGTCCACATGTGAGGACCTGTGACCAGGAGAGTGATCAGATCTGGTTGACGCGCAGATAGGATCAGAGGCACCAGTTCCAGGTGAGGCCAAGAAAGAGTCCACAGCAATCAGGTCCACGTGGGGAACAAAGTAACCAGGGCTGGGTGAGGCCCAGATGGGGACCAGATTCACCAGGTCCAGGTGAGGCGAGGTGGTGACCGGAGCTGGGTGAGGACCAGGTAAGGACCAGTGTCACCAGGTCCAAGAGGCCCACGTGGGGACCTGAGTCACCAGGTATGGGTGAGGCCCAGGTGGCAACCCCACTCACCTGTTCCAGATGAGGCCAACCTGCAGGCCAGAGTCACCAGATGCAGGTGAGGCCCTAGTGGGGACCGGAGGCACCAGGTATATGTGAGTCTACAGAACACCACAGTCACCAGGTCCAGGTATGGTTCATGTGGGAACGAGAGTCACCAGGTCCAGGTGAGACCCAGGTGGGGACCACAGTCACCAGGGCCAGATTGAGGCCTAGGTGGGGGGACCAGAGTCATCAGGACCAGGTGAGGCCAAAGTGTGGAGCAAAGTTATCATATCCAGGTGAGGCCCAGGTGGGGAACAGAGTAACCATGTCCCATTGATGCCAGGTGGGAAAAGAGTCACAAGGTCCAGACGAGGCCTATGTGTGAGTAGATTCACCAGGTCCTGTTGAGGCCCAGTTGAGGACCAGTGTCCCCATCTCAGGGTGAGTCCCAGAGGGGGACCAGAGTCACCCGGTTCTGGTGATATCCAGGTGGGGACCATAGTCACCACATCAGGGTGAGGCCCAGAGGGGGACCAGAATCACTAGGTCCAGGTGAGGCCCCGAAGTGGAATTGAGAAACCAGGTCCCATGTTGCCCATATGAGGACCTGAGTCACCACGTCCAGATGAGGTCCGTGTGGGAACCAGTCACCTCGTCCCGGTGAGGCCAGGTGGGACCACATTCACCAGGTCTAGGTGAGCACCTTGTGGGAACCAGAGCCACTCTATCCAGCTGAGTCCCATGTCCATGTGAGGCCCACGTGAGGACCAGATTCATCAGGTCGAATTGAGGCATAGCTGGGGACAAGAGTCAACAGGTGTGGGTGCGGCCTAGGTGGGGCAAGATTCAGCAGTTCTGAGTTAGGTGAAAGTGGGGACGAGAGACACCAGGTCCAGGTGAGGCCAAAATGAGGACCAGAGGTACCAGATCCAGGTGAGGTCCATGTTGGAAAGAGAGTCACCAGGTCCAGGAGAGGTCCAGGTGGGGGCCAGAGACACCAGATCCAGGTGAAGTCCAGGTGGGGACCAGAGTCACCGGATCCAGGTGAAGCCTAGGTGGGGACCAGAGTCACTAGTTCCAGGTGAGGCCCAGGTGAGGACGAAAGTTACCAGGTAAACGTGAGGCCCCAGTGGGATCAGAGGCAACAGGTCCATGTGAGGCCGGCTTGGGCACCACGGTCAACAGGTCTACTTAGGCCCAGGTGTGGAACACCGTAAGCAGGTCCAGGTGAGTCCCCGGTGTTAACAAGAGTCACGATGTCCAGGTGAGGTCCAGGTGGGGACCAGGATCACCAGGTACAGGGGAGGCCCTTGAAAGAACCAGAGTCAACAGTTCGAGGTCAGGCGCAGGTGGCAACCAGAGTCAGCAGGTCCAAGTCAGGCCAATGTGGGGTTGAAAGTCACTAGGACACGGTGAGACCCAGAGGGGGACAGAGTCCCCAGCTCCGTTGAGGTCCAGTTGTGGAACGGTGTCACCGGGTCCCAATTTTACCCAGTTGAGGACCATGGTCAACAGGGTCAGGTGAGGCCCAGATGGAGACCGGAGTCCCCAAAGCAGGTGAAGCCCAGGTGGGGACCACAGTCACGAGATAAAGGGTAGTCTCAGGTGCAGACCAGAATCACCAGGTCCAGGTGAGGTGCTGATGGCAACCACACACACCAGGTCCCGGTGAGGCCCTGGTGGGGAGCAGAGTCACGAGGTACATGAGAAGCTAGAAACACTGCAGCCACCAGGTCCACATGGTGTCCATGTGGGAACGAGAATCACCAGTTACAGGGGAGGATCATTTGTGGATCATACTCACCATGTCCATGTGAGACCCAGGTGGGAACCAGTGTCACCATGTCCAGGTGTGGCCCAGGTGAAGACCAGAGTTAATAGGTCCGGATGGGTCACTGTTAGTGAACAGTGTAACCGTATCCTGATGCTACCCAGGTGGGTACCAGAGACACCAGGTACTGGTGAGCCCCAGGTGGGACCAGAGACATGAGGTCCAGTTGGTGTCCCGATGGGACCCACAGTCACCAGGTCAGGTGAGGCCATGCTTACGATCAGAGTCACCAGTTACCGGTGAACCCAAGGTGGACCCAGAGTCACCTGGTACAGAAGAGGCCAAATCAGGACCAGAGTTACCAGGATCAGGTCAGTCCCAGTGGGGAATACAGAAACCATGTCCCGATCATGCCCAGGTAGAACCAGAGTCACCAGGTCCAGATGAGGCACAGTTGGGGAGCATATTCACTAGGTCCCGGTGAGGCCCAGTTGAGGACCAGGGTCACCAGTTCTAGTTGAGGCCTAGAGGGGTAGGAGATTCACCTGGTCTAGGTGACATCCAGATGGGGACCAGAGTCACCACGTCAGGGTGAGGCCCAGAGTTGATCCAGAGTCATCATGTCCAAGTGAGGCTCAGGTGTGGAACAGAGTCACCAGGTACCAATGATGCCCAGGTGAGGACCAGAGTCTCAGGGTCTGGGTGACGCGCAGATAGGATCAGAGTCAGCAGTTCCAGGTGAGGCCAAGAAAGAGTCCACAGCAATCAGGTCCAGGTGGGGAACAAATTGCCGAGGACTGGGTGAGGCCCAGATGGGGACCAGATTCACCAGGTCCAGGTGATTCCCAGGTGGTGAACAGAGTTACGAGTTCTGGGTGAGGACCAGGTAAGGACTAGATTCAACAGGTCCAAGTGAGGCCCACGTGGGGACCTGTGTCACCAGGTATTGGTTAGGCCTACGTGGCAGCCCCACTCACCAGGTCCAGGTGAGGCCAACCTGCAGGCAATGCAGAGGAACCGTGTTCCGATGATGCCCAGGTAGGGACTAGAGTTCTCAGGTCCAGGTGAGGCCAACCTGTAGGCCATGCAGTGGAACATGTCTCGATGATGCCCAGGTAGGAACCAGAGTTACCTGGTCCAGGTGAGGCCAACCTGCAGGTCAAGCAATGGAACCATGTCCCGATGATGCCCAGGTAGGGATCAGAGTCACCAGGTCAAAATGAGGCCCAGATGGAGCATATTCACTAGGTCCAGGTGAGGCCCAGTTGAGGATCACAGTCACCAGATCTGGTTGAGGCCTAGAGGGGTACCAGAATCATTGGAACAGGTGACATCCAAATGGGGACCAGAGTCACCAGGTCAGTGTGAGGCCCAGAGAGGTTCCAGAGTCATCATGTCCAGGTGAGGCTCAGGTGTGGAACAGAGTCACCAGGTACCAATGATGCCCAGGTGAGGACCAGAGTCACCAGATCTGGGTGACGCGCAGATAGGATCACTGTCACCAGTTCCAGGTGAGGACAAGAAAGAGTCCACAGCAATCAGGTCCAGGTGGGGAACAAAGTCACCAGGACTGGCTGAGGACCAGATGGGGACCAGATTCACCAGGTCCAGGTGAGGCCCAGGTGGTGACCAGAGTCCCCGGATCTAGGAGAGGACCAGGTAAGGACCAGATTCACCAGGTCCAAGAGGCCCACGTGGGGACCTTGTTCAACAGGTATTGATGAGGCCCAGGTGGCAACCACACTCACCAGGTCCAGGTGAGGCCAGCCTCCAGGCCTTGCAGAGGAACCGTGTCCCGATAATGCCCAGGTAGGGACCAGAGTTACCAGGTCCAGGTGAGGCCATCCTGCAGGCCATGCAGTGGAACAATGTCCCGATGATGCCCAGGTAAGGCCCAGAGTCACCAGGTCCTGGTGAGTCCAACCTGCATGCCATGCAGTGGAACCATATCCCTATGATGCCCAGGTAGAGACCAGAATTACCAGGTCCAGGTGAGGCCAACCTGCAGTTCATGCAATGGAACCATGTCCCGATGATGCCCAGGTGAGGAACAGAGTCACCAGGTCTGGGGGACGAGCAGATAAGATCAGAGTCACCATTTCCAGGTTGGCCAATAAAGTGTCCACAGCAATCAGGTCCAGGTGGGGAACAAAGTCACCAGGACTGAGTGAGTCCCAGATGGGGACCAGATTCAACAGGTCCAGGTGAGGCCCAGGTGGGGACCAGAGTCCCTGGGTCTGGGAGAGGACCAGGTAAGGAACAGATTCACTAGGTCCTAGAGGCCCACGTGGGACCTGAGTCACCAGGTATGGGTGAGGCCCAGGTGGCAACCCCACTCAACAGGTCCAGGTGAGGGCAACCTGCAGGCCAGAGTCACCAGATCCATGTGAGTACCTAGTGGGGACAGGAGTCTCCAGGTAAATATGAGTCTACAAGAACACCACAGTCACCAGTGCCAGTTTTGTTCATGTGGGAACCAGAGTCACCAGGTCCAGGTGAGGCCCAGGTGGCGACCAGTCACCAGATCCAGGTGCGGACCAGCTAAGGACCAGAATCACCAGACCCAAGTGAAGCCCAAGGGGTGACCAGAGTCACCAGGTAAGGGTGAGTTCCAGAGGGGGAACGAGAGTAAGCAGTTTAGTTTGAGGCACAGAATGGGACCAGAGTTCCTTGGTCAATGTGAGGCCCAGGTGTGGAATAGAGTATCCAGGTCCCAATGATGCCTGGGTGAGGACCAGAGTCACTAGGGCCATGCAGGCCCAGATGGGGAACAGAATCACTAGGTCTTCGTGAGGCATAGAATAAGACCACAGTCACCAGTATCAGGTGAGCCCCTTGTGGGAACCAGAACCACTCTATCCAGCTGAGTCCCAGGTTCATGTGAGTCCCACGTGAGGACCAGATTCATCAGGTCGAATTGAGGCATAGCTGGGGACAAGAGTCACCAGGTCTGGGTGCGGCCTCAGTTGGCAATATTCAGCAGCTCTGAGTTATGTCAAAGTGGGGACGAGAGACTCCAGGTACATGTGAGGCCAAACGGCTGACCAGAGTCACCAGATCCAGGTGAGGTCCATGTTGGAAAGAGAGTCACCAGGTCCAGGAGAGGTCCAGGTGGGGACCAGAGTCACCAGATCCAGGTGAAGTCGAGGTGAGGACCAGAGTCACCAGATCCAGGTGAAGCCCAGGTGGGGACCAGAGTCTCTAGGACCAGATGAGGCCCAGGTGAGGACCAGGGTTACCAGGTACACGTGAGGCCCCGGTGGGGATCAGAGGCAACAGGTCCATGTGAGGCCGGCTTGGGGACCATGGTCAACAGGTCTACTTGAGGCCCAGGTGTGGAACACAGTAAGCAGGTCCAGGTGAGTCCCCGGTGGTGACAAGAGTCACCACGTCCAGTTGAGGCCCAGTTGGGGACCAGGATCACCAGGTCCAGGGGAGGCCCTTGAAAGAACCGGAGTCAACAGTTCAGGTCAGGCTCAGGTGGCAACCAGGTTCAGCAGGTCCAAGTCAGGCCAAAGTGGGGTTCACAGTCACTAAGGCACAGTGAAACCCAGAGGGGGACCAGAGTAACCTGGTCCATGTGAGGTCCAGTTGTGCAACACAGTCACCGGGTCCCAATATTGCCCAGTTGAGGACCATGGTCAACAGGGTCAGGTGAGGCCCAGATGGGGACCGGAGTCCCCAAATCCATGTGAAGCACAGGTGGGGACCACAGTCACCAGATCCAGGGTAGTCTGAGGTGCAGACCAGAATCACCAGGTCCTGGTGAGGTGCAGGTGGCAACCACACTACCCAGGTCCCGGTGAGGCCCTGGTGCGGACCAGAGTGACGAGGTTCATGAGAAGCTAGAAACACTGCAGCCACCAGGTCCATATGATGTCCATGTGGGAACGAGAATCAGCAGGTACTGGTGAGGACCAGGTGGGGAACTGACTCACCATGTCCAGGTGAGACCCAGGTGGGAACCAGTGTCACCATGTCCAGGTGTGGCCCAGGTGAAGGCCAGAGTAAATAGGTCCAGCTGGGTCACTGTTATTGAACAGTGTAACCATATCCTGATGCTACCGAGGTGGGTACCGAGACACCAGTTCCTGTTGAGGCACAGTTGGGACCAGAGACATGAGGTCCAGGTGAGGTCCCGATGGGAACCACAGTCACCAGGTCAGGTGAGGCCATGTTTAGGATCAGACTCACCAGTTACAGGTGAGGCCCAGGTGGAGCCAGAGTCACCTGTACAGAAGAGACAAAGTGAGGACCAGAGTTACCGGGATCAGGTCAGTCCCAGTGTGGAATAGAGGAACCATGTCCCGATGATGCCCAGGTAGAACCAGAGTCCCAGGGACCAGATTCACTATGTCTAGGTGATTCCCAGGAGATGACCAGAGTTACTAGTTCCGGGACAGGTAAGGACCAGATTCACCAGGTCCACGTGAGGCCCACGTTGGGACCTGTGTCACCAGGCATGGGTGAGGCTCAGGTGACAACCCCACTCACTAGGTCCAAGAGAGGCCAACGTGCAGGCCATGCCGAGGAACCATGACACGATGATGCCCAGGTGGGGTCTAGAGTTATCAGGTCCAGGTGAGGCACAGCTGCAGGCCATGCAGCAGAACCATGTCCCGATAATGCCGAGGTAGGGATCAGAATCAACATGTCCAAATGAGCGCAGGTGGGGAGCATATTCACTAGGTCCCGGTTAAGCCAATTTGAGGACCAGAGTCACCAAGTCTAGTTGAGGCCTAGAGGGGTACCAGATTCACCTGGTAGGTGACATCCAGATGGGGACCAGAGTCACCATTTCAGGGTGAGCCCCAGAGAGGTTCCAGAGTCATCATGTCCAGGTGAGTCTCACGTGTGGAACAGAGAGTCCAGGTACCAATGATGCCCAGGTGAGGACCAGATTCACCAGGTCTGGGTGACGCGCAGATAGGATCAGAGTCACCAGTTCCAGGTGAGGCCAAGAAGGAGTCCACAGCAATCAGGTCAAGGTGGGGAACAAAGTCACCAGGACTGGGTGAACCCAGATGGGGACCAGATTCACCAGGTCCAGGTGAGGCCCAGGTGGTGACCAGATTAACCGGGTCTAGGAGAGGACCAGGTAAGGACCAGATTCGCCAGGTAGAAGAGGCCCACGTTGGGACCTGAGTCACCAGGTATAGGTGAGGCCCAGGTAGCAAACCCACTCACCATATCCAGATGAGGCAAACCTGCAGGCCAGAGACACCAGAACCAGGTGAGGCCCTAGCAGGGACCAGATTCACCAAGTAAATGTGAGTCTACAATAACACCACAGTCACCAGGTCCAGGTGTGGTTCATGTGGGAACGAGACTCACCAGGTCCAGATGAGACCCAGGTGGGGACCACAGTCACCAGGTGCAGATTGAGGCCTAGGTGGGGGGACCAGATTCATCAGGACCTGTTGAGGCCAAAGTGTGGAGCAAAGTTATCATGTCAGGTGAGGCGCAGGTGGGGAACAGAGTAACCATGTCCCATTGATGCCAGGTGGGAAAAGAGTCACAAGGTAGAGACAAGGCCTAAGTGAGGAGTAGAACCACCTGGTCCTCTTGAGGCCCAGTTGAGGCCCAGTGTCCCCAGCTCCGGGTGAGTCCCAGAGGGGGACCAGAGTCACCCGGTTCTCGTGATATCCAGGTGGAGACCAGAGTCACCATGTCAGGGTGAGGCCCAGAGGGGGACGAGAATCACTAGGTCCAGGTGAGGCCCCAATGTGGAACTGAGAAACCAGGTCCCATGATGCCCATATGAGGACCTGAGTCACCAGGTCCAGGTGAGGTCCCTGTGGGAACCAGTCACCTTGTCCAGGTGAGGCCCATGTGGGACCACAATCACCAGGTCCAGGTGAGGCCCAGGTATATAAGAGAGTATCCAGGTCCCAATGATGCCCAGGTAAGGACCAGAGTCAACAGGTCCAGGAGAGGCCCAAATATGGATCAGAGTCATTGTGTTCCAGGTGAGGCCAGATGGAGACCACAGGAACCAGGTCCAGGAGAGCCCCATATGGGAACCAGAGCCACCAGATCCAGGTGAGGTCCAGGAGAGACCACAGTCACAAGGTCCAGGTGAGGCGCAGGTGGCAACAGGATTCACCAAGTCCAGGTGAGGCCCAGGTGGCGACCAGTCACCAGATCCAGGTGCGGACCAGCTAAGGACCAGATTCACCAGGCCCAAGTGAAGCCCAAGGGGTGACCAGATCACCAGGTAAGGGTGAGGCCCAGAGGGGAACCAGAGTAACCAGTTTAGTTTGAGGCCCAGAATGGGACCAGAGGTCCCTGGTCAAAGTGAGGCCCAGGTGTGGAATAGAGTATCAAGGTCCCAATGATGCCTGGGTGAGGACCAGAGTCACTAGGGCCATGCAGGCCCAGATGGGGAACAGAATCACTAGGTCCTGGTGAGGCATAGAATAAGATCACAGTCAGCAGTATCAGGTGAGCCCCTTGTGGGAACCAGAGCCACTCTATCCAGGTGAGTCCCAGGTCCATGTGAGGCCCACGTGAGGACCAGATTCATCAGGTCGAATTGAGGCATAGCTGGGGACAAGAGTCACCAGGTCTGGGTGCGGCCTAGGTGGGGCAAGATTCAGCAGATCTGAGTTAGGTCAAAGTGGGGACGAGAGACACCAGGTCCAGGTGAGGCCAAACTGAGGACCAGAGGCACCAGATGCAGGTGAGGTCCATGTTGGAAAGAGAGTCACCAGGTCCAGGAGAGGTCCAGGTGGGGACCAGAGTCACCAGATCCAGGTGAAGTCCAGGTGGGGATCAGACACCAGATCCAGGTGAAGCCCAGGTGGGGACCAGAGTCACTAGGTGCAGATGAGGCCCAGGTGAGGATCAGAGTTACCAGATACACGTGAGGCCCCGGCGGGGATCAGAGGCAACAGGTCCATGTGAGGTCGGCTTGGGGACCATGGGCAACAGGTCTACTTGAGGCCCAGGTGTGGAACACAGTAAGCAGGGCCAGGTGAGTCCCCGGTGGTGACAATTGTCACCAGGTCCAGCTGAGGCCCAGTTGGGGACCAGGATCACTAGGTACAGGGGAGGCCCTTGAAAGAACCAGAGTCAACAGTTCGAGGTCAGGCGCAGGTGGCAACCAGGGTCAGCAGGTCCAGGTCAGGCCAAAGTGGGGTTCACAGTCACTAGGGCACAGTGAGACCCAGAGGGGGACAAGAGTCACCTGGTCCATGTGAGGTCCATTTGTGGAACACAGTCATCGGGTCCCAATTTTGCACAGTTGAGGACCATGGTCAACAGGGCCAGGTGAGGCCCAGATGGGGACCGGAGTCCCCAAATCCAGGTGAAGCACAGGTGGGGACCACAGTCACCAGATCCAGGGTAGTCTCAGGTGCATACCAGAATCACCAGGTCCTGGTGAGGTACAGGTGGCAACCACACTCACCAGGTCCCGGTGAGGCCCTGGTGCGGACCAGAGTGACGAGGTACATGAGAAGCTAGAAACACTGCAGCCACCAGGTCCATATGATGTCCATGTGGGAACGAGAATCACCAGTTACAGGCGAGGACCAGGTGGGGATCCGACTCACCATGTCCAGGTGAGACCCAGGTGGGAACCAGTGTCACCATGTCCAGGTGTGGCCCAGGTGAAGGCCAGAGTAAATAGGTCCAGCTGGGTCACTGTTATTGAACAGTGTAACCATATCCTGATGCTACCGAGGTGGGTACCGAGACACCAGGTCCTGTTGAGGCCCAGTTGGGACCAGAGACATGAGGTCCAGATGAGGTCCCGATGGGAACCACAGTCACCAGGTCAGGTGAGGCCATGCTTAGGATCAGAGTCACCAGTTACAGGTGAGGCCCAGGTGGAGCCAGAGTCACCTGGTACAGAAAAGGCCAAAGTCAGGACCAGTGTTACGAGGATCAGGTCAGTCCCAGTGGGGAATAGAGTAACCATGTCCCGATGATGCCCACGTAGAACCAGAGTCACCATGTCCAGATGAGGCGCAGGTGGGGAGTATATTCACTAGGTCCAAGTGAGGCCCAGTTGAGGACCAGAGTCACCAGGTCTAGTTGAGGCCTAGAGGGGTACCAGATTCACCTGGTCTGGGTGACATCCAGATGGGGACAGGAGTCACCATGTCAGGGTGAGGCCCAGAGGGGATCCAGAGTCATCATGTCCAGGTGAGGCTCAGGTGTGGAACAGAGTATCCAGGTCATAATGATCCACAGGTGAGGCCCAGAGTCACCAGATCTGGGTGAGGCCCCCTTAGGATCAGAGTCACCAGTTCCAGGTGAGGCCAAGAAGGAGTCCACAGCAATCAGGTCCAGGTGGGGAACAAAGTCACCTGGACTGGGTGAGGCCCAGATGGGGAAGATTCGCCAGTCCCAGGTGATTCCCAGGTGGTGACCAGGTTACCAGTTCCGGGTGAGGACCAGGTAAGGACCAGATTCACCAGGTCCAGGTGAGGCCGAAGTGGTGACCAGAGTCCCCGGGTCTGGGAGAGGACCAAGTAAGGACCAGATTCACCAGGTCCAAGAGGCCCACGAGGGGAATTGAGCCACCAGATCTGGGTGAGGCCCAGTTAGGATCAGAGTCACCAGTTCCAGGTGAGGCCCAAAAGGATTCCACAGCAATCAAGTCCAGGTGGGGAACAAAGTCACCAGGACTGGGTGAGACGTAGATGGCGACCAGATTCTCCAGGTCCAGGGGATTCCCAGGTGGTGACCACAATTACCAGATTCACCAGGTCCAGGTGAGGCCCAGGTGGGACCACAGTCATCAGGTCCAGGTGAGGCCCAGGTATATAAGAGAGTATCCAGGTCCCAATGATGCCCAGGTAGAACCAGAGTCACCAGGTCCAGAGGAGGCGCAGGTGGGGAGCATATTCACGAGGTCCCGGTGAGGCCTTGTTGAGGACCAGAGGCACCAGGTCTAGTTGTGGCCTAGAGGGGTACCAGATTCACCTGGTCTAGGTGATATCCAGAAGGGAACCAGAGTCACCATGTCAGGGTGAGGACCAGAGAGGATCCAGAGTCATCATGTCCAGGTGAGGCTCAGGCGTGGAACAGAGTTACCAGGTACCAATTATGCCCAGGTGAGGCCCAGAGTCACCAGATCTGGGTGAGGCGCAGATAGGATCAGAGTCACCAGTTCCAGGTGAGGCCAAGAAAGAGTCCACAGCAATCAGGTCCAGGTGGGGAATAAAGTCACCAGGACAGGGTGAGGCCCAGATGGCGACAAGATTCTCCAGGTCCAGGGGATTCCCAGGTGGTGACCAGAATTACTAGATTCACCAGGTCGAAGAGGCCCACGTGGGGACCTGAGTCACCAGGTATGGGTGACGCCCAGCTGTCAACCCCACTCACCAAGTCCAGGTGAGGCGAACCTTCAGGCCAAAGTTACCAGATCCAGGTGAGGCCCTAGTGGGCACCTGAGTCACCAGGGAAATGTGAGTCTACAAGAACACCACAGTCACCAGGTCCAGGTGTGGTTCATGTAGGAACGAGAGTCACCAGGTCCAGGGGAGACCCAGGTGGGGAACACAGTCACCAGGTCCTGATTGAGGCCTAGGTGGGGGGACGAGAGTCATCAGGACCAGTTGAGGCCAAAGAATGGAGCAAAGTTATCATATCCAGGTGAGGCCCATATGGGGAACAGAGTAACAATGTCCCATTGATGTCAGGTGGGAAAAGAGTCACAAGGTCAGACGAGGCTTAAGTGAAGAGTAGATTCATCAGGTCCTGTTGAGGCCTAGTTGAGAACCAGTGTCCACAGCTCCGCTGAGTCTCAGAGGGGGACCAGAGTCACCGGTTCTGGTGATATCCAGGTGGGGACCAGAGTCAACCCGTCAGGGTGAGGCCCAGAGGGGAAGGTGAATCACTAGGTCCAGGTGAGGCCCCTATGTGGAACTGAGAAACCAGGTCCCATGATGCCCATATGAGGACCTGAGTCACCAGGACCAGGTGATTTCCCTGTGGGAACCAGTCACCTCATCAAGGTGAGGCCAAGGTGGGACCTCTATCACCAGGTCCAGGTGAGGCCCAGGTATATAAGAGAGTATCCAGGTCCCAATGATGCCCAGGTAAGGACCAGAGTCAACAGGTCCAGGAGAGGCCCAAATATGGATCAGAGTCATTGTGTTCCAGGTGAGGCCAGATGGAGACCACAGGAACCAGTTACAGGAGACCCCATATGGGAACCAGAGCCACCAGATCCAGGTGTGGTCCAGGTGGGACCACAGTCACCAGGTCCAGGTGACGCGCAGGTGGCAACAGGATTCACCAAGTACATGTTAGGCCCAGGTGGCGAACAGTCAAAAGATCCAAGTGAGGACAAGCTAAGGACCAGATTCACCAGGCCCAAGTGAAGCCCAAGGGGTGACCAGAGTCACCAGGTAAGGGTGAGGCCCAGAGGGGGAACCAGAGTAACCAGTTTAGTTTGAGGCCCAGAATGGGACCAGAGGTCCCTGGTCAAAGTGAGGCCCAGTTTGGAATAGAGTATCCAGGTCCCAATGATGCTTGGGTGAGGATCAGAGTCACTAGGGCCATGCAGGCCCAGATGGGGAACAGAATCACTAGGTCCTGATGAGGCATAGTATAAGACCACAGTCACCAGTATCAGGTGCGCCCCTTGTGGGAACCAGAGCCACTCAATCCAGCTGAGTCCCAGGTCCATGTGAGGCCCACGTGAGGGTCAGATTCATCAAGTCGAATTGAGGCATAGCTGGGGACAAGTGTCACCAGGTCTCGGTGCGGCCTCGGTGGGGCAATATTCAGCAGTTCTGAGTTACGTCAAAGTGGGGAAGAGAGACACCAGGTACAGGTGAGGCCAAACTGAGGACCAGAGTCAGCAGATCCAGGTAAGGTCCATGTTGGAAAGTGAGTCAGCAGGACCAGGAGAGGTCCAGGTGGGGACCAGAGTCACCAGATCCAGGTGAAGTTCAGGTGGGGACCAGAGTCATCAGATCCAGGTGAAGCCCAGGTAGGGACCAGAGTCACTAGCTCCAGATGAGGCCCAGGTGAGGACCAGAGTTACCAGGTACACGTGAGGCCCCGGTGGGGATCAGAGGCAACATGTCCATGTGAGTCTGGCTTGGGGACCATGGTCAACAGGTCTACTTGAGGCCCAGGTGTGGAACACAGTAAGCAGGTCCAGGTGAGTCCCCGGTGGTGACAAGAGTCACCACGTCCAGGTGAGGCCCAGATGGGTACCAGGATCACCAGGTCCTGGGGAGGCCCTTGAAAGAACCAGAGTCAACAATTCGAGGTCAGGCGCAGGTGGCAACCAGGGTCAGAAGGTCCAAGTCAGGCCAAAGTGGGGTTCACAGTCACTAGGGCACGGTGACACCCAGAGGGGGACCAGAGTCACTTGGTCCAGGTGAGGCCACTTGTGGAACACAGTCACCGGGTCCCAATTTTGCCCAGTTGAGGACCATGGTCAACAGGGCCAGGTAAAGCCCAGATGGGGACCGGAGTCCCCAAATCCAGGTGAAGCCCAGGTGGGGACCGCAGTCACCAGAGCCAGGGTAGTCTCATGTGCAGACCAGAATCACCAGGTCCAGGTGAGGTGCAGGTGGCAACCACACTCAGCAGGTCCCGGTGAGGCCCTGGTGGTGACCAGAGTCACGAGGTACATGAGAAGCTAGAAATACTGCAGCCACCTGGTCCACATGATGTCCATGTGGGAAGGAGAATCACCAGTTAAAGGTGATGACCACGTGAGGATCCGACTCACCATGTCCAGGTGAGGCCCTGGTGGGAACCAGTGTCACCATGTCCATGTGTGGCCCTGGTGAAGACCAGAGTTAATAGGTCCGGCAGGGTCACTGTTAGTGAACAGTGTAACCATATCCTGATGCTACCCAGGTGGGTATCAGAGATACCAGGTCCTGGTGAGGGTCAGGATGGACCAGAGATATGAGGTCCAGGTGAGGTCCCGATGGGAACCACAGTCACCAGGTCAGATGAGGCCATGCATAGGATCAGAGTCACCAATTACAGGTGAGGCCCAGGTGGAACCAGAGTCACCTGGTACAGAAGAGGCCAAAGTCAGGACCAGAGTTACCGGAATCAGGTCAGTCCCAGTGGGGAATAGGGTAATCATGTCCCAATGATGCCCAGGTAGAACCAGAGTGACCAGGTCAGACGAGGCGCAGATGGAGATCATATTCACTAGGTCCTGGTGAGGCCCAGTTGAGGACCAGTGTCACCAGGTCTAGTTGAGGCCTAGAGGGGTACCAGATTCACCTGGTCTGGGTGACATCCAGGTGGGGACCAGAGTCACCAGAGCCAGGTGAAGTCCAGGTGGTGACCAGAGTCACTAGGTCCAGATGAGGCCCAGGTGAGGACCAGACTTACCAGGTACACGTGAGGCCCCGGTGGGGATCAGAGGCAACAGGTCTATGTGAGGCCGGCTTGGGGACCATGGTCAACAGGTCTACTTGAGGCCCAGGTGTGGAACAGAGTAAGCAGGTCCAGGTGAGTCCCCGGTGGTGAAAAGAGTCACCACGTCCAGGTGAGTCCCAGGTGGGGACCAGGATCACCAGGTACAGTTGAGGCCCTTGAAAGAACTAGAGTCTTCTGGCACAAAGACAGACACATAGATCAGTGAAACAGAATAGAGAATCCAGAAGTGGACCCTGAACTTTATGGGCAACTAATATTCGATAAAGGAGGAAAGACTATCCATTAGAAGAAAGACAGTCTCTTCAATAAATGGTGCTGGGAAAATTGGACATCCACATGCAAAAGAATGAATCTAGACCACTCTCTTTCACCATACACAAAGATAAACTCAAAATGGATGAAAGATCTAAATGTGAGACAAGAGTCCATCAAAATCCTAGAGAAGAACACAGGCAACACCCTTTTTGAACTCGGCCATAGTAACTTCTTGCAAGATACATCCACGAAGGCAAAAGAAACAAAAGCAAAAATGAACTATTGGGACTTCATCAAGATAAGAAGCTTTTGCACAGCAAAGGATACAGTCAACAAAACTCAAAGACAACCTACAGAATGGGAGAAGATATTTGCAAATGACATATCAGATAAAGGACTAGTTTCCAAGATCTATAAAGAACTTATCAAACTCAACACCAAAGAAACAAACAATCCAATCATGAAATGGGCAAAAGACATGAACAGAAATCTCACAGAGGAAGACATAGACATGGCCAACATGCACATGAGAAAATGCTCTGCATCACTTGCCATCAGGGAAATACAAATCAAAACTACAATGAGATACCACCTCACACCAGTGAGGATGGGGAAAATTAACAAGACAGGAAACAACCAATGTTGGAGAGGATGCGGAGAAAAGGGAATCCTCATACACTGTTGGTGGGAATGTGAACTGGTGCAGCCACTCTGGAAAACTGTGTGGAGGTTCCTCAAACAGGTAAAAATATACCTGCCCTACGACCCAGCAATTGCACTGTTGGGGATTTTCCCCAAAGAGACAAATGCAATGAAACGCCGGGACACCTGCACCCCGATGTTTAGAGCAGCAATGGCCACGATAGCCAAACTGTGGAAGGAGCCTCGGTGTCCAACGAAAGATGAATGGATAAAGAAGATGTGGTTTATGTATACAATGGAATATTACTCAGCTATTAGAAATGACAAATACCCCCCATTTGCTTCAACGTGGATGGAACTGGAGGGTATTATGCTGAGTGAAGTAAGCCAGTCGGAGAAAGACAAACATTATATGTTCTCATTCATTTGGGGAATATAAATAATAGTGAAAGGGAATATAAGGGAAGGGGGAAGAAATGTGTGGGAAATATCAGAAAGGGAGACAGAACGTAAAGACTGCTAACTCTGGGAAACGAACTAGGGGTGGGAGAAGGGGAGGAGGGCGGGGGGTGGGAGTGAATGGGTGACGGGCACTGGGGGTTATTCTGTATGTTAGTAAATAGAACACCAATAATAAAAAATAAATTTAAAAAAAAAAAGAAAAAAGAAAGGACCAGAGTCAACAGGTCGAAGTCAAGCGCAGGTGGCAACCAGGGTCAGCAGGTCCAAGTCAGGCCAAAGTGGGGTTCACAGTCACTAGGGCACGTGAGTCCCAGAGGGGGACCAGAGTGACCTGGTCCAGGTGAGGTCCAGTTGTGGAACACAGTCACCGGGTCCCAATTTTGCCCAGTTGAGGACCATGGTCAACAGGGCCAGGTGAGGCCCAGATGGGGTCCGGAGTCCCCAAAACCAGGTGAAGACCAGGTGGGGAGCACAGTGACCAGATCCAGGGTAGTCTCAGGTGCAGACCAGAATCACCAGGTTCAGGTGAGGTGCAGGTGAAACCACACTCACCAGTACACGGTGAGGCCCTGGTGGGGATCAGAGTCACGAGGTACATGAGAAGCTAGAAACACTGCAGCCACCAGGTCCACATGATGTCCATGTGGGAACGAGAATCACCACTTACAGGTGAGGGCCATTGGGGATCCGACTCACCATGTCCAGGTGAGACCCAGATGGGAACCACTGTCACCATGTCCAGGTGTGGCCCAGGTGAAGACCAGAGTTAATAGGTCCGGCTGGGTCACTGATAGTGAACAGGGTAACCATATCCCGATGCTACCCAGGTGGGTACCAGATACACCATGTACTGGTGAGGCCCAGGTTGGACCAGAAACATGAGGTCCAGGTGAGGTCCCATGGGAACCACAGTCCCCAGGTCTCGTGAGGCCATGCTTAGGATCAGAGTCACCAGTTACAGGTGAGGCCCAGGAGAAGCCAGAGTCACCTTGTACAGAAGAGGCCAAAGTCAAGACCTGAGTTACCAGGATCACTTCAGTCCCAGTAGGGAATAGAGTAACCATGTCCTGATGTTGGCCTGGTAAAACCAGAGTCGACAGGTCCAGATGATGTGCAGTGGGTAGTATGTTCAGTATGTCCCAGTGAGGCCCAGATGAGGACTAGAGTCACCAGGTCAAGTTGAGGCCTAGAGGGGTACCAGATTCACCTGGTCTAGGTGACATCCAGATGGGGACCAGAGTCACCACGTCAGGGTGAGGCCCAGAGGGGATCCAGAGTCATCATGTCCAGGTGAGGCTCAGGTGTGGAACAGAGTATCCAGGTCATATTGGTCCACAGGTGAGGACCAGAATCAACAGATCTGGGTGAGGTCCAGTTAGGATCAGAGTCAGCAGTTCCAGGTGAGGCCAAGAAGGAGTCCACAGCAATCAGGTCCAGGTTGGGAACAAAGTCACCAAGACGGGGTGAGGCCCAGATGGGGACCAGATTCACCAGGTCCAGGTGATTCCCAGGTGGTGAACAGAGTTACCAGTTCCAGGTGAAGACCAGGTAAGGACCAGATTCACCAGGTCCAAGTGAGGACCACGTGGGGACTTTTGTCTCCAGGTATGGGTGAGGCCCAGGTGGAAATCCCACTCACCAGGTCCAGGTGAGGACAACGTGCAGGCCATGCAGAGGAACCATGTCCCTATGATGCCCACGTAGGGACCAGACTTACCAGGTCCAAGTGAGGCCAACCTGCAGGACATGCAGTGGCACCATGTCCCATTGATGCCCAGGTAGGGACCAGAGTCACCAGGTTCAAATGAGGCATAGATGGAGCATATTCACTAGGTCCAGGTGAGGCCCAGTTGAGGACCAGAGTTACCAGATCTGGTTGAGGACTAGAGGGGTACAAGAATCACCTGGTCAAGGTGACATCCAGATGGGGACCAGAGTCTCCAGGTCAGGGTGAGGCCCAGAGAGGTTCCAGAGTCATCATGTCCAGGTGAGGCTCAGGTGTGGAACAGAGTCACCATGTACCAATGATGCCCAGGTGAGGACAGAGTCACCAGGTCTGGGTGACGCGCAGATAGAATCAGAGTCACCAGTTCCAGGTGAGGCCAAGAAAGAGTCCACAGCAATCAGGTCCAGGTGAGGAACAAAGTCACCAGGACTGGGTGAGGCCCAGATAGGGACCAGATTCACCAGGTCCAGGTGAGGCCCAGGTGGTGACCAGAGTCCCCGGGTCTGGGAGAGGACCAGGTAAGGTCCAGATTCACCAGGTCCAAGAGGCCCACGTGGGGACCTGAGTCACCAGGTATGGGTGAGGCCCTGGTGGCAAACCCTACTCACAGGTCCAGGTGAGTCAACCTGCAGGCCAGAGACACCAGATCCAGGTGAGGCCTTAGTGGAGACCGGAGTCATCAGGTAAATGTGAGTCTACAAGAACACCACAGTCACCAGGTCCAGGTGTGGTTCATGTGGGAACGAGAATCACCAGGTACGGGTGAGACCCAGGTGGGCACCACAGTCACCAGGTCCTGACTGAGGCCTAGGTGGGGGGAACAGAGTCATCAGGACCAGTTGAGGCCAAAGTGTGGAGCAAAGTTATCATGTGGAGTTGAGGCCCAGGTGGGGAACAGAGTAACCATGTCCCATTGATGCCAGGTGGGAAAAGAGTCACAAGGTCCAGACGAGGCCTAAGTGAGGAGTAGATTCACCAGGTCCTGTTGAGGCCCAGGTGAGGACCAGTGTCCCCAGCTCCGGGTGAGTCCCGGTGGGGGACCAGAGTCACCTGGTTCTCGTGATATCCACGTGGAGACCAGAGTCACCACGTCAAGGTGAGGCCCAGAGGGGATCCAGAGTCATAATGTCCAGGTGAGGCCCAGGTGTTGACCAGAGTCCCCGGGTCTGGGAGAGGATCAGGTAAGGACCAGATTCACCAGGTCCAAGAGGCCCACGTGGGACCTGTGTCACCTTTATGGGTGAGGCCCAGATGGCAACCCCACTCACCAGGTCCAGGGGAGGCCAACCTTCGGGCCATGCAGAGGAACCGTGTCCCGATAATGCCCAGGTAGGGACCAGAGTTACGAGTTGCAGGTGAGGCCCTAATGGGGACCGGAGTCACCAGGTAAATGTGAGTCTACAAGAACACCACATTCACCAGGTCCAGGTGTGGTTCATGTGGGAACAAGAGTCACCAGGTCCAGGTGAAGCCCAGGTGGGTACCAGAGTCACTAGGTCCAGATGAGGCCCAGGTGAGGACCAGAGTTACCAAGTACACGTGAGGCCCCGGTGGGGATCGGAGGCAACAAGTCCATTTGAGGCCGGCTTGGGGACCATGGTCAACAGGACTGCTTGAGGCCCAGGTGTGGAACACATTAAGCAGGTTCAGGTGAGTCCCCGGTAGTGACAATAGTCACCACGTGCAGGTGAGGCCCAGGTGGGGACCAGGATCACCAGGTACAGGGGAGGCCTTTGAAAGAACCAGAGTCAACATTTGGAGGTCAGGAGCAGGTGCCAACCAGTGTCCGCAGGTCCAAGTCAGGCCAAAGTGGGGTTCACAGTCACTAGGGTACGTTGAGACCCAGAGGGGGACCAGAGTGACATGGTCCAGGTGACGTCCAGTTGTGGAACACAGTCACCGGGTCCCAATTTTGGCCAGTTGTGTACCATGGTCAACAGGGCCAGGTGAGGCCCAGATGGGAACCAGAGTCCCCAAATCCAGGTGACGCCCGGGTGGGGACCAGAGTCACCAGATCCAGGGTAGTCTCAGGTGCAGACCAGAATCACCAGGTCCAGGTGAGGTGCAGGTGGCAACAACACTCACCAGGTCCTGGTGAGGCCCTGGTGGGGACCAGAGTCACGAGGTACATGAGAAGCTAGAAACACTGCAGCAACTAGGTCCACATGATGTCCATGAGGGAAGGAGAATCACCAGTTACAGGTGAGGACCAGGCGGGGAACCGACTCACCATGTCCAGGTGAGACCCAGGTGGGAACCAGTGTCACCATGTCCAGGTGTGGCCCAGGTGAAGACCAGAGTTAATAGTTCCGGCAGGGTCACTGTTAGTGAACACTGTACCCATGTCCTGATGCTACCCAGGTGGGTACCAGAGACACCAGGTCCTGGTGAGGCCCAGGTGGGACCAGAGACATGAGGTCCAGTTGAGATCCCGATGGGAACCACAGTCACCAGGTCAGGTGAGGCCATGCTTAGGATCAGAGTCACCAGTTACAGGTGAGGCCCAGGTGGAGCCAGAGTCACCTGGTACAGAAGAGGCCAAAGTCAGGACCAGAGTTACCAGAATCAGGTCAGTCCCATTGGGGAATAGTAACCATGTCCCGATGATGCCCAGGTAGAACCAGAGTCACCAGGTCCCGAGGAGGCGCAGGTGGGGAGCATATTCACGAGGTCCCGGTGAGGCCCAGTTGAGGACCAGAGTCACAAGGTCTAGTTGAGGCCTAGAGGGGTACCAGATTCACCTGGTCTAGGTGACATCCAAATGGGGACCAGAGTCATCATGTCAGGGTGAGGCCCAGAGAGGTTCCAGAGTCATCATGTCCTGGTGAGGCTCAGGTGTGGAACAGAGGCACCAGGTTCAAGTGATGCCCAGGTGAGGTCCAGAGTCACCAGGTCTGGGTGACGCACAGATACGATCAGAGTCAGCAGCTCCAGGTGAGGTCAAGAATGTGTCCACAGCAATCAGGTCCAGGTGGGGAACAAAGTCACCAGGACTGGGTGTGGCCCAGATGGGGACCAGAATCACCAGGTCCAGGTGAGGCCCAGGGGGTGACCAGAGAGTCCCTGGGTCTGGGAGAGGCCAGGTAAGGACCAGATTCACCAGGTCCAAGAGGCCCACGTGGGTACCTGAGTCACCAGGTATGGGTGACGCCCAGGTGTCAACCTACTCACCAAGTCCAGGTGAGGCCAACCTGCAGGCCAGAGTCACCAGATCCAGGTGAAGCCCTAGTGGGGCCGGAGTCACCAGGGAAATGTGAGTCTACAAGAACACCACAGTCACCAAGTCCAGGTGTGGTTCATGTAGGAACGAGAGTCACCAGGTCCAGGGGAGACCCAGGTGGGGACCATAGTCACCAGGTCCTGATTGAGGCCTAGGTGGGGGGAGGAGAGTCATCAGGACCTGTTGAGGCCAAAGAATGGAGCAAAGTTGTCATGTCCAGGTGAGGCCCAGGTGGGGAACAGAGTAACAATGTCCCATTGATGCCAGGTGGGAGAAGAGTCACAAGGTCCAGACGAGTCCTAAGTGAGGAGTAGATTCTTCAGGTACTGTTGAGGCCTAGTTGAGGACCAGTGCCCACAGCTCCGGGTGAGTCTCAGAGGGGGACCAGAGTCAGACGGTTCTGGTGATATCCAGGTGGGGACCAGAGTCAACACGTCAGGGTGAGGCCCAGAGGGAGAGATGAATCACTAGGTCCATGAGGCCCTGATGTGGAACTGAGAAACCAGGTCCCATGATGCCCATATGAGGACCTGAGTCACCAGAACCAGGTGAGGTCCCTGTGGGAACCAGGCACCTCATCCAGGTGAGGCCAAGGTGGGACCTCAGTCACCAGGTCCAGGTGAGGCCCAGGTATATAAGAGAGTATCCAGGTCGCAATGATGCCCAGGTAAGGACCAGAGTCAACAGGTGCAGGAGAGGCACAAATATGGATCAGAGTCATTGTGTTCCAGGTGAGGCCAGATGGAGACCACAGGAACCAGGTCCAGGAGAGCCCCATATGGGAACCAGAGCCACCAGATCCAGGTGAGGTCCAGTTGGGACCACAGTCACAAGGTCCAAGTGAGGCGCAGGTGGCAACAGGATTCACCAAATCCAGGAGAGGCCCAGGTTGCGACCAGTCACCAGAACCAGGTGCGGACCACCTAAGGACCAGATTCACCAGGCCCAAATGAAGCCCAAGGGGTGATCAGAGTCACCATGTAAGGGTGAGGCCCAGAGGGGGAACCAGAGTAACCAGTTTAGTTTTAGGCCCAGAATGGGACCAGAGGTCTCTGGTCAAAGTGAGGCCAAGGTGTGGAATAGAGTATCCAGGTCACAATGATGCCTGGGTGAGGACCAGAGTCACTAGGGCCATGCAGGCCCAGATGGGTAGAGAATCACTAGGTCCTGATGAGGCATAGAATAAGACCACTGTCACCAGTATCAGGTGACCCCTTGTGGGAACCAGAGCCACTCTATCCAGCTGAGTCCCAGGTCCAGCTGAGTGCCAGGTCCATGTGAGGCCCACTTGAGGACCAGAACATCAGGTGGAATTGAGGCATAGGTGGGGACAAGAGTCACCAGGTCTGGATGCGGCCTAGGTGGGGCAAGATTCAGCAGTTCTGAGGTAGGTTCAAGTGGGGACGAGAGACACAAGGTACAGGTGAGGCCAAACTGAGGACCAGAGTCACCAGATCCAGGTGAGGTCCATGTTGGAAAGAGAGTCACCAGGTCCAGGAGAGGTCCAGATGGGGAGCAGAGTCAACGGATCCAGGTAAGTCCAGGTGGGGACCTGTGTCACCAGATCCAGGTGAAGCCCAGGTGGAGACCAGAGTCTCTAGGACCAGATGAGACCCAGGTGAGGACAGGAGTTACCAGGTACACGTGAGGCCCCGGTGGGGATCAGAGGCAACAGGTCCATGTGAGGCCGGCTTGGGGACCATGGTCAACAGGTCTACATGTGGCCGAGGTGTGGAGCACATTAAGCAAGTCCAGGTGAGTCCCCGGTGCCGACAAGTGTCACCACGTCCAGGTGAGTCCCAGGTGTGAATCAGGATCACAAGGTACAGGGGAGGACCTTGAAAGAAACAGAGTCAACACTTCGAGGTCAGGCACAGGTGGCAACCAGGGTCAGCAGGTCCAAGTCAGGCCAAAGTGTGTTCCACAGTCACTAGGGCACGGTGAGACACAGAGGGGGACGAGAGTGACCTGGTCCAAGTGAGGTCCGGTTGTGGAACACAGACACCGGGTCCCAATTTTGCCCAGTTGAGGACCATGGTCAACAGGGCCAGGTGAGGCCCAGATGAGGACCTGAGTCCCCAAATCCAGGTGAAGCCCTGGTGGGGACCACAGTCACCGGATCCAGGGTAGTCTCAGGTGCAGAGCTGAATCACCAGGTCCAGGTGAGGTGCAGGTGGCAACCACACTCACCAGGTCCAGGTGAAGCCCTGGTGGTGACCAGAGTCACGAGGTACATGAGAAGCTAGAAACACTGCATCCACCAGGTCCACATGATGTCTATGTGGGAGCGAGAATCACCAGTTAAATGTGAGGACCAGGTGGGGATCCGACTCAAGATGTCCAGGTGAGACCCAGGTGGGATCCAGTGTCACCATGTCCAGGTGTGGCCCAGGTGAAGACCAGAGTTAATAGTTCTGGCTGTGTCACTGTTAGTGAACAGTGTAACCATATCCTGATGCTACCCAGGTGGGTACCAGAGACACCAGGTCCTGGTGAGGGTCAGGAGGGACCAGAGACATGAGGTCCAGGTGAGGTTCCATTGGGAACCACAGTCACCAGGTGTGGTGAGGCCATGCTTAGGATCAGAGTCACCAGTTAGTGGTGAGTCCCGGGTGAAGCCAGAGTCACCTGGGACAGAAGAGGCCAAAGCCAGGACCAGAGTTACAAGGATCAGTTCAGTCCCAGTGGGGAATAGAGTAACCATGTCCCCATGATGCCCAGGTGGAACCAGAGTAACCAGGACCAGATGAGGCGCAGGAAGGGAGCATATTCACTAGGTCCCGGTGAGGCCCAGTTGAGGACCAGAATGCCCAGGCCTAGTTGAGGCCTAGAAGAGTACCAGATTCACCAGGTCTAGGTGACTTCCAGATGGACACCAGAGTCACCATGTCTGGGTGAGTCCCAGATGGGATCCAGAGTCATCATGTCCAGGTGAGGCTCAGGTGTGGAACAGAGTATCCTGGTCATAATGGTCCACAGGTGAAGACCAGAGTCACCAGATCTGGGTGAGGCCCACATAGCATAAGACTCACCAGTACTAGGTGAGGCCAAGAAGGAGTCCACAGCAATCAGGCCCGGTGGGGAACAAAGTCACCAGGACTGGGGGAGGCCCAGATGGGGACCAGATTCACCAGGTCCAGGTGATTCCCAAGTGGTGACCAGAGTTACCAGGTCAGGGTGAGACCCAGATTTTTTCCAGAGTCATCATGTCCAGGTGAGGCTCATGTGTGGAACAGAGTCACCAGGTACCAACGATGCCCAGGTGAGGACCAGAGTCACCAGTTCTGCGTGATGCGCAGATAGAATCTGAGTCACCAGGTCCAGGTGAGGCCGAGGTGGTGACCAGAGTCCCCGGGTGTGGGAGAGGACCAGGTAAGAACCAGATTCACCAGGTGCAAGACGCCTACGTTTGGACCCGAGTCACCAGGTATGGGTGAGGCCCAGGTGTCAACCCCACTCACCAGGTCCAGGTGAGGCCAACCTGCAGGCCATACAGAGGAACCATGTCCCGATGATGCCCAGGTAGGGAACAGAGTTATTAGGTACATGTGAGGACAACATGCAGGCTATGCAGTGGAACCATGTCCCGATGATGCCCAGGTAGGGACCAGAGACACCAAGTCCAAATGAGGCCCAGATGGAGCAAATTCACTAAGTCCAGGTGAGGCCCAGTTGAGGACCAGAGGCACCAGAACTGGTTGAGGCCTAGAGGGGTACAACAATCACCTGCTCCACGTGACATCCAGATGGGGACCAGAGTCACCAGGTCAGGGTGATGCCCGGAGGGACCCAGAGTCATCATGTCCAGGTGAGGCTCAGGTGTAGAACAGAGATCCAGGTCATAATGGTCCACAGGTGAGGACCAGAGTCACCAGATCTGGGTGAGGCCCAGTTAGGATCAGGGTCACCAGTTCCAGGTGAGGCCAAGAAGGAGTCCACAGCAATCAGGTCCAGGTGGGGAACAAAGTCACGAGGACTGGGTGAGGCCCAGTTTGGGACCAAATTCACCAGGTCCAGGTGATTCCCATGTGGTGACCAGTGTTACCAGTTCCGGGTGAGGACCAGGTAAGGACCAGATTCACCAGGTCCAAGTGAGGCCCACGTGGGTACCTGTGTCACCAAGCATGGGTGAGTCCAAGGTGGCAACCCCACTCCTCAGGTCCAAGTGAGGTCTAACTGCAGGCCATTCAAAGGAACCATGTCCCGATGATGCCCAGGCAGGGACTAGAGTTACCAGGTCCAGGTGAGGCCAATATGCAGGCCATGGAGTGGAACCATGTCCCGATGTTGCCCAGGTAGGGACCAGAGTCACCAGGTCCAAATGAGGCCCAGATGGAGCATATTCACTAGGTCCAGTGAGGCCCAGTTGAGGACCACTGTCACCAGATCTTGTTGAGGCTTAGAGGGGTACCAGAATCACCTCGTCCAGGTGACATCCAGATGGGGACCAGAGGCATCAGGTCAGGGAGAGGCCCAGAGTCGTTCCAGAGTCATCATGTCCAGGTTAGGCTCAGGCGTGGAACAGAGTCACCAGGTACCAATGATGCCCAGGTGAGGACCAGAGTCACCAGATCTGGGTGACGCGCAGATAGGATCAGAGTCACCAGTTCCAGGTGAGGCCAAGAAACAGTCCACAGCAATCAGGTCCAGGTGGGGAACAAAGTCACCAGGACTGGGTGAGGCCCAGATGGGGACCAGATTCACCAGGTCCAGGTGAGGCCCAGGTGGTGACCAGAGTCCCCGGATCTGGGACAGGACCAGGTAAGGACCAGATTCACCAGGAAAAAGAGGCCCACGTGGGGAGCTGAGTCACCAGCTATGTGTGAGGCCCAGGTGGCAACCCCACTCATCAGGTCAAGTTGAGGCCAACCGGCAGGCCAGAGTCACCAGATCCAGGTGAGGCTCTAGTGGGGACCAGTGTCACCAGGTAAATGTGAGTCTACAAGAACACCACAGTCACCAGGTCCAGGTGTGGTTCATGTCGGAACGAGAATCACCAGATCCAGGTGAGACCCAGTTGGGGACCAGGATCATCAGGTCCCGGGGAGGCCCTTGAAAGAACCAGAGTCAACAGTTTTAGGTCAGGCGCAGGTGGCAACCAGGGTCAGCAGGTCCAAGTCACTCTAAAGTGGGGTTCACAGTCACTAGGGTACGGTGAGACCCAGAGGGGGACCAGAGTCACCTGGTCCAGGTGAGGCCCAGTTGAGGACCAGTTTCACCATATCTGGTTCGGCTTAGAAGGGTACCAGAATCACGTGATCGAGGTGATATCCATATGGGGACCAGAGTCACCAGGTCTGGGTGAGGCCCAGAGTGGTTCCAGAGTCATCGGGTCCAGGTGAGGCTCAGGTCTGGAACAGAATCACCAGGTACCAATGATGCCCAGGTGAGGACCAGAGTCACCAGTTCTGGGTGACACGCAGATAGGATCAGAGTCACCAGTTCCAGGTGACGCCAAGAAGGCGTCCACAGCAATCAGGTCCAGGTGGTGAAGAAAGTCACCAGGACTTGGTGAGGCCCAGAATTGGACCAGATTCACCAGGTCCAGGTTATTCCCAGGTGGAGACCAGAGTCCTCAGGTCTGGGAGAAGACCAGCTAAGGACCAGATTCAACAGGTCCAAATGAGGCCCACGTGGGGACCTGAGTCACCAGCTATGTGTGAGGCCCAGGTGGCAACCCCACTCCCCAGGTCCAGGTGAGGTCAACCTGCAGGCCAGAGTAACCAGATGCAGGTGAGGTCCAGTTGGGGACCAGAGTCACCAGATCCAGGTGAGGTCCATGTTCAAAGAGAGTCACCAGGTCCAGGAGAGGTCCCGGTGGGGACCAGAGTCACCAGATCCAGGTGAAGTCCAGGTGGGGACCAGAGTCACCAGATCCAGGTGAAGCCCCGGTGGGGACCAGACTCACTAGGTCCAGATGAGGCCCGGGTGTGGACCAGAGTTGCCAGGTACACGTGAGGACCCGGTGGGGATCAGAGGCAACAGGTCCATGTGAGGCCGGCTTGGGGACCATGGTCAACAAGTCTACATGAGGCCCACGTGTGGTACACAGTAAGCAGATCCAGGTGAGTCCCCAGTGGTGACAAGAGTCAGCACGTCCAGGTGAGGCCCAGTTGGGGACAAGGATCACCAGGTACAGGGGAGGCCCCTGAAGGACCAAATTCAACAGTGCGAGGTCAGGCGCAGGTGGCAACCAGCGTCAGCAGGTCCAAGTCAGGCCAAAGTGGGATTCACAGTCAATAGGGCACGGTGAGACCCAGAGGGGCACCAGAGTCACCTGGTCCAGGTAAGGTCCAGTTGTGGAACAGAGTCACCGGGTCCCAATTTTGCCCAGTTGAGGACCATGGTCAACACGGCCAGGTGAGGCCCAGATGGGGACCGGAGTCCCCAAATCCAGGTGAAGCCCAGGGGGGGACCTCAGTCACCAGATCCACGGTTGTCTCAGGTGCAGACCAGAATCACCAGGTCTAGGTGAGGTGCAGGTGGCAAACACCCTCACCAGGTCCCGGTGAGGCCCTGGTGGGGACCAGAGTCACGAGGTACATGAGAAGCTAGAAACACTGCAGCCACCAGGTCCACATGATGTCCATGTGGGAACGAGAATCACCAGTTACAGGTGAGGACCAGGTGGGGATCCGACTCACCATGTTCAGTTGAGACCCAGGTGGGTACATGTGTCACCATGTCCAGGTGTGGCCCAGGTGAAGACCAGAGTTAATAGGTCCGGGTGGGTCACTGTTAGAGAACAGTGTAACGATATCCTGATGCTACCCAGGTGGGTACCAGAGACACCAGGTACGGTGAGACCCAGGTGTGACCAGAGTCATGAGGTCAAGGTGAGGTCCCGATGGGAACCACAGTCACCAGGTCAGGTGAGGCCATGCTTAGGATCAGAGTCACCAGTTACAGGTGAGGCCCAGGTGGAGCCAGAGTCACCTGGTACAGAAGAGGCCAAAGTCAGGACCAGAGTTACCAGGATCAGGTCAGTCCCAGTGGGGAATAGAGTAACCATGTCCCGATGATGCCCAAGTAGAACCCGAGTCACCACGTCCAGATGAGGCGCAGGTGGGGAGCATATTCACTAGGTCCCGGTGAGGCCCAGTTGAGGACCAGATGCCCCCGCGCTAGTTTAGTCCTAGAGGGGACCAGATTCACCTGGTCTAGGTGACATCCAGATGGGGACCAGAGTCACCATGTCAGTCTGTGGCCCAGAGGGGATCCAGAGTCATCATGTCCAGGTGAGATAAGGTGTGGAACAGAGCATCCAGGTCATAATGGGCCACAGGTGAGGACCAGAGTCACCAGATCTGGGTGAGGCCCAGTTAGGTAGGATCAGAGTCACCAGTTCTAGGTGAGGCCAAGAAGGAGTCCACAGCAATCATGTCCCGGTGGGGAACAAAGTCACCAGGAGTGGGTGAGGCCCAGATGGGGACCAGATTCACCAGGTCCAGGTGATTCCCAGGTGGTGACCAGAGTTACCAGTTCCGGGTGAGCACCAGGTAAGGACCAGATTCACAAGGTCCAAGTGAGGCCCACGTGGGAACCTGAGTCACCAGGTATGGGTGAGGCCCAGGTGGCAACCCCACTCAACAGGTCCAGGTAAGGCCACCTGCAGGCCATGCAGAGGAACCATGTCCCCATGATGCCCATGTAGGGACAGGACTTACCATGTCCAGGTGAGGCCAACCTGCAGGCCATGCTGTGGAACCATGTCCCGATGATGCCCAGGTAGGGACCAGAGTCACCAGGTCCAAATGAGGCCCAGATGGAGCATATTCACTAGGTCCAGGTGAGGCCCAGTTGAAGACCAGAGTCACCAGATCTGCTTGAGGACTATCGGGGTACAGAATCACCTCGTCCAGGTGACATCCAGATGGGGACCAGCCTCACCAGGTCAGGGTGAGGCCCAGAGAGGTTCCAGAGTCATCATGTCCAGGTGAGGCTCAGGTGTGAAACAGAGTCACCTGGTACCAATGATGCCCAGGTTAGGGTCAGAGTCACCAGGTCTGGGTGACGCGCAGATAGGATCAGAGTCACCTGTTCCAGGTGAGGCCAAGAAGGAGTCCACAGCAATCAGCTCCAGGGGGGGAACAAAGTCACCAGGACACGGTGAGGCCCAGATGGGGACCAGATTCCCCAGGACCAGGTGATTCCGAGGTGGTGACCAGAGTTACCAGTTCCGGGTGAGCACCAGGTAAAGACCAGATTCACAAGGTCCAAGTGAGGCCCACGTGGGAACCTGAGTCACCAGGTATGGGTGAGGCCCAGGTGGCAATCCCACTCCACAGGTCCAGGTGAGGCCACCTGCAGGCCATGCAGAGGAACCATGTCCCGATGATGCCCAGGTAAGGACAGGCCTTACCATTTCCAGGTGAGGCCAACCTGCAGGCCAGAGTCACCAGATCCAGGTGAGGCCCTAGTGGGGACCAGAGTCACCAGGTAAATGTGAGTCTATAAGAACATGAGAGTCACCAGGTCCAGGAGTGGTTCATGTGGGAACGAGAGTCACCAGTCCAGGAGAGGACCAGGTGGGGACCAGAGTCACCAGACCCAGGTGAAGTCCAGGTGGGGACCAGAGTCACGAGATCCAGGTGAAGCCCAGGTGGGGACCCGAGTCACTAGGTCCAGATGAGGCCCAGGTGAGGACCAGAGTTACCAGGTACACGTGAGGCCCCGGTGGGGATCAGTGGCAACAGGTCCATGTGAGCCCGGCTTGGGGACCATGGTCAACAGGTCTACTTGAGGCCCAGGTGTGGAACACAGTAAGCAGGTCCAGGTGAGTCCCCGGTGGTGACAAGAGTCACCACATCCAGGTGAGGCCGTGATGGGGACCAGATTCACCAGGTCCAGGTGATTCCCAGGTGGTGACCTGAGTTACCAGTTCCGGGGGAGGACCAGGTAAGGACCAGATTGACCAGGTCAAGAGAAGCCCACGTGGGGACCTGTGTCACCAGGTGTGGTTGAGGCCCAGTTAGCAACCCCACTCACCAGGTCTAGGTCAGGCCAGTATTCAGCCCTTGCAGAGGAACCGTGTCCCGATGATGCCCAGGTAGGGACCAGATTTACCAGGTCCACGTGAGGCCAACCTGCAGGCCATGCAGTGGAACCATGTCCCGATGATGCCCAGGGAGGGACCAGAGTAACCAGGTCCAAATGAGGCCCAGATGGAGCATATTAACAAGGTCCAGGTGAGGCCCAGTTGAGGACCAGAGTCACCAGATCTTGTTGTGGCCTAGAGGGATACCAGAATCACCTGGTCCAGGTGACATCCAGATGGGGACCAGAGACACCAGGTCAGGGTGAAGCCCAGAGAGGTTCCAGAGTCATCATGTCCAGGTGAGGCTCAGGTGTGGAACAGAGTCACCAGGTACCAATGATGCCCAGGTGAGGACCAGAGTCACCAGATCTGGGTGACGCGCAGATAGGATCAGAGTCAATAGTTCCAGGTGAGGCCTAGATAGAGTCCACAGCAATCAGGTACAGGTGGGGAACAAAGTCACCAGGACACGGTGAGGCCCAGATGGGGACCAGATTCACCAGGTCCAGGTAAGGCCCAGGTGGTGACCAGAGTCCCTGGGTCTGGGAGAGGACAAGGTAAGGACCAGATTCACCAGGTCCAAGTGAGGCCCACGTGGGTACCTGAGTCACCAGGTATGGGTTAGGCCCAGGTGGCTACCCCACTCACCAGGTCCAGGTGAGGCTAACCTGCATGCCAGAGTCACCAGATCCAGGTGAGGCCCTAGTCGGGACCGGAGTCACCAGGTAAATGTGAGTCTACAAGAACACCACATCCACCAGGTCCAGGTGTGGTTCATGTGGGAACGAGTGTCACCAGGTCCAGGTGAGACCCAGGTGGGGACCACAGTCATCAGGTCCAGATTGAGGGCGAGTTGGGTAGACCAGAATCATCAGGACCAGTTGAGGCCAAAGTGTGGAGCAAAGTTATCATGTCCAGGTGCGCCCAGGTGGGGAACAGAGTAACAATGTCCCATTGATGCCAGGTGGGAAAAGAATCACAAGTTCCAGACGAGGCCGAAGTCAGGAGTAGATTCACCAGGTCCTGTGGAGGCCCAGGTGAGGACCAGTGTCCCCATCTCCGGGTGAGTCCCAGAGGGGGACCAGAGTCACCCGGTTCTGGTGATATCCAGGTGGGGACCAGAGTCACCACGTCAGGGTTAGGGCCAGAGCGGGACGAGAATCCCTAGGTCAAGGTGCAGCCCCAATGTGGAACTGAGAAACTAGGTCCCATGATGCCCATATGAGGACCTGAGTCACCAGGTCCAGGTGAGGTCCCTGTGGGAACCACTCACCTCGTCCAGGTGAGGCTCAGGTGGGACCACAGTCACCAAGTCCAGGTGAGGCCCAGGTATATGAGAGTATCCAGGTCCCAATGATGCCCAGGTAAGGACCAGAGTCAACAGGTCCAGGAGAGGTCCAAATATGGATCAGAGTCATTGTGTTCCATGTGAGGCCTGATGGAGACCATAGGAACCAGGTCTAGGAGAGCCCCATATGTGAAGCAGAGCCACCAGATCCTGGTGAAGTCCAGGTGGGACAACAGTCAGAAGATCCAGGAGAGGCACAGGTGGCAACAGGATTCAGCAAGTCCACGTGAGGCCCTGGTGGCAACCAGTCACCAGATCCAGGTTCGGACCAGCTAAGGACCAGATTCACCAGGCCCAAGTGAAGCCCAAGGGGTGACCAGAGTCACCAGGTAAGGGTGAGGCCCAGAGGGGGAACCAGAGTAAAAAGTTTAGTTTTAGGCCAAGAATGGGACCAGAGGTCCCTGGTCAAAGTGAGGCCCAGGTGTGGAATCGAGTATCCAGGTCCCAATGATGCCTGGGTGAGGACCAGAGTCACTAGGGCCATGCAGGCCCAGATGGGGAACAGAATCAATAGGTCCTGGCGAGGCATAGAATAAGACCAGAGTCACCAGTTTCAGGTGAACCTTTGTGGGAACCAGAGCCACTCTATCCAGCTGAGTCCCAAGTACATGTGAGGCCCACGTGAGGACCAGATTCATCAGGTCGAATTGAGGCATAGCTGGGGACAAGAGTCACCAGGTCTGGGTGCGGTCTAGGTGGGGCAAGATTCAGCAGTTCTGAGTTAGGTCAAAGTGGGGACGAGAGAGGCCAGGTCCAAGTGAGGCCAAACTGAGGACCAGAATCACCAGTTCCAGGTGAGGTCCATGTTAGAAAGAGAGTCACCAGGTCCAGGAGAGGTCCAGGTGGGGACCAGAGTCACCAGATCCAAGTGAAGTCCAGGAGGGGACCAGAGTCACCAGATCCAGGTGAAGCCCAGGTGGGGACCAGAGTCACTAGGTCCAGATGAGGCCCAGGTGAGGACCAGAGTTACCAGGTACACGTGAGGCCCCGGTGGGGATCAGAGGCAACAGGTCCATGTGAGGCCGGCATGGGGACCATGGTCAACAGGTCTACTTGAGGCCCAGGTGTGGAACACAGTAAGCAGGTCCAGGTGAGTCCCCGGTGTTGACAAGAGTCACCACGTCCAAGTGAGGCCCAGGTGGGGACCAGGATCACCAGGTCCAGAGGAGTCCCTTGAAAGAACCAGAGTCAACAGTTCAAGGTCAGGCGCAGGTGGCAACCAGGGTCAGCAGGTCCAAGTCAGGCCAAAGTGGGGTTCACAGTCACAGGGCACGGTGAGACCCAAAGTTGGACCAGAGACACCTAGTCCAGGTGACGTCCAGTTGTGGAACACAGTCACCGGGTCCCAATTTTGCGCAGTTGAGGACCATGGTCAACAGGGCCAGGTGAGGCCCAGATGGAGACAGGAGTCCCCAAATCCAGGTGAAGCCCAGGTGCGGACCACAGTCACCAGATCCAGGGTAGTCTCAGATGCAGACCAGAATCACCAGGTCCAGGTGAGGTGCCGGGGGCAACCACACTCACCAGGTCCCGGTGAGGCCCTGGTGGGGATCAGGGTCACGAGGTACATGAAAAGCTAGAAACACTGCAGCCACCAGGTCCACATGATGTCCATGTGGGAACGAGAATCCCCAGTTACAGGTGAGGACCAGGTTGGGATCTGACTCACCATGTCCAGGTGAGACCCAGGTGGGACCAGTGTCACCATGTCCAGGTGTGGCCCAGGTGAAGACCAGAGTTAATAGGTCCGGCTGGGTCACTGTTAGTGAACAGTGTAACCATATCCTGATGCTACCCAGGTGGGTACCAGAGACACCAGGTCCTGGTGAGGACCAGGTGGGACCGGAGACATGAGGTCCAGGTGAGGTCACGATGGGAACCACCGTCACCAGGTCAGGTGAGGCGATGCTTAGAATCAGAGTCACCAGTTACAGGTGAGGCCCAGGTGGAGCCAGAGTAACCTGGTACAGAAGAGGCCAAAGTCAGGACCAGAGTTACCAGGATCAGGTTAATCCCAGTGGGGAATAGAGTAACCATGTCCAGATGATGCCCAGGTAGAACCAGAGTCACCAGGTCCAGATGAGTTGCAGGTGGGGAGCATATTCACTAGGTCCCGGTGAGGCCCAGTTGAGGACCAGAGTCACCAGGTCTAGTTGAGGGTGAGAGGGGTTCCAGATTCACCTGGTCTAGGTGACATCCAGATGGGGACCAGAGTCACCATGTCAGAGTGACGCCCAGAAGGGTTCCAGAGTCATCATATCCAGGTAAGGCTCAGGTGTCGACCAGAGTATCCAGGTCATAATGGTCCACAGGTGAGGACCAGAGTCACCAGATCGGGTGAGGCCCAGTGAGGATCAGAGTCACCAGTTCCCGGTGAGGCCAAGAAGGAGTCCACAGAAATCATGTCCCGGTGGGGAAACATGGAATTCGATTCTTTTCGATTTGATTATTTATGATTTTTTTCAACTCGATACAATTCGATTCTTTTTTTATGATAGTCACAAAGAGAGAGAGAGAGAGGCAGAGACACAGGCAGAGGGAGAAGCAGGGAACATGCACCAGGAGCCCGATGTGAGATTCGATCCCGGGTCTCCAGGATCGCGCCCTGGGCCAAAGGCAGGCGCTAAACCGCTGCGCCACCCAGGGATCCCTCAATTCGATTCTTTTTTATTCGAATCTATTCGATTCTTTTTGATTCGATTTCATTTTATTCGATTTTTTTCGATTTGATTCGATTAGTTCTTATTTGATTCAATTCAATTCATTTCTTTTGATTCAATTCAATTCGATTCTTTTGGATTCGATTCTTTTGGATTCGAATCGAGTAGATTCTTTTCATTTCGATCGTATTCATTTCAAATCGATTCTTTTCGATTCGAATGTTTTCGAATCAATTCGATACTTTTTGATTCGATTCGATTCTTTCGTGTCGATTTGATTCTTTTCGATTCGATTCTTTTCTATTTGAATCGATTCGATTCTTTTCATTTCGATTCGATTTGATTCAATTCGATTCTTTTCGATCAATTCAATTTGATTGTTTTCGATTTGATTGGATTCGATTCTTTTCGATTCTATTCAATTCGATCATTTTCCATTCGATGATGCAATTGGATTCTTTTCGATTCGAGTCGATACGATTCGATTCTTTTTGATTAGATACAATTCGATTCTTTTCGATTCGATTCGATTCTTTTCGATTCGATTCGACTCGATTTCATTCTTTTTGATTCGATTCGACTAGAATTTAATCGACTGATTCAATTTGATTCTTTTCTTTTCCGTTCGATTCTTTTCTATTCGATTTTTTTCTATTCAATTCGATTCTTTCAATTCGATTCGAATCGATTCTTTTCGTTTCAAATCGATTCGTTTCAATTCGAGTCTTTTCAATTCGATTCTCTTCGATTCGATTCGATTTGATATTTTTAATTCGATTCGAGTCTTTTCGATTCGATTCGATTCTTTTCAATTCGATTCTTTTCGATTCGATTCTTTTTGATTCGATTCATTTCGTTTCGATTCGATTCTTGTCAATTCGATTTGATTCTTTTCCATTGGATCTGATTTGTTTCATTTCGATTCTTTTCGATTCAATTCGATTCTTTTCGATTCCATTAAATTTGATTCGATTCTTTTTGATTCGATTCGATTCTTTTCTATTTGATTCCATTCAGTTCGATTCTTTTCGATTCGATTGGATTCTTTTCGATTTGATTCAATTCTTTCAATTCGATTTGATTTGATTCTTTTCGATTCGATTCAATGCGATTCTTTTCATTTCAATTCTTATCGATTCTCTTCGATTCAATTCGTTTCGATTCGTTTCGATTTTTTTCGATTCTATTCTATTCGATTCATTTTGAATCATTTCGATTTGATTCTGTTCGAGTGGTTTCTATTAGATTCTTTTCGATTTGATTCAATTCGATTCGAGTCTTTTTGATTCGAGTCTTTTCGACTCGATGCAATTCAATACGATTCTTTTAGATTCGATTCGATTCGATTGTTTTCGTTTCGATTCGACTTTTTTTGATTCGATTCTTTTCGATTCGATTGTTTTCAATTTGATTGATTCGATTCTTTTCAATTCTATGCTATTCAAAGCGATTCTTTTGTATTTGATTCGATTCGATTGTTTTCTTTTTGATTCGGTTCGATTCGTTTCTTTTCGATTCGATTCAATTCTTTTCGATTCGATTCTTTTCGATTCGATTTGATTCTTTTCGATTCTATTCTATTCTATTCTTTTCTATTCCATTCGAATCGATTCGTTTTGATTGAATTCGATTCTTTTCGATTCGATTCAATTAGATTCTTTTCGATTGGATTCAATTTGTTTCGATTCGAATCAATTTGATTCTTTTCGATTGGATTCCATTCGATTCCTTTCGATTTGATTCAATTCGATTCTTTTCGATTCTATTCATTTCGATAATTTTCGTTGAGATTAGATTCTTTTCGATTTGATTTTTTCGGTTCGAGTCGATTCATTTCGCTTATTTTGGTTAGGATCAATTCAATTCGATTCTTTTTGATTTGATTTGATTCTATTCGATTTCTTTCGATTCTATTCTATTGTATTCTTTTCGATTCGATTCCATTCAATCCGATTCTTTTCGATTCGATTCGATTGTTTTAGATTTGATTCCATTCTTTCGATTCTATTTGATATGATTCTTTTCGATTCGATTTGATACGATACTTTTTATTTTGATTCGAATCGATTCTCTTCGGTTCGATTCGTTTTGATTCTTTTCGATTCAATTCTATTCGAATTTTTTCGATTTGATTCGATTCAATTCTTTTAGATTCTACTTGATTTGTTTCTTTTCGATTCGTTTTGATTCGATTCTTTTTGATTCATGTCGATTCGATTCGATTCTTTTGTTTCGATTCGAATCTTTTCAATTCGAATCTTTTCGTTACATGGAATTCGATTCTTTTCGATTTGATTCTTTATGATTTTTTTCAACTGGATTCAATTCAATTCTTTTTTTTATGATAGTCACAGAGAGAGACAGAGAGACAGAGACACAGGCAGAGGGAGAAGCAGGCTCCATGCACCAGGAGACCGATGTGGGATCGATCCCGGTTCTACAGGATCGCGCCCTGGGCCAAAGGCAGGCGCTAAACCGCTGCGCCACCCAGGGATCCCTCAATTCGATTCTTTTTTATTCGAATCTATTCGATTCTTTTTGATTCGGTATGATTCTATTCGATTTTTTTCGATTTGATTCGATTAGTTCCTTTTTGATTCAATTCAATTCATTTCTTTTGATTCAATTCAATTCGATTCTTTTGGATTCGATTCGATTCTTTTGGATTCGATTCTTTTGGATTCGAATCGAGTAGATTCTTTTCATTTCGATCGGATTCATTTCAATTCGATTCTTTTCGATTCGAATATTTTCGAATCAATTCGATACTTTTTGATTCGATTCGATTCTTTTCGTGTCGATTTGATTCTTTTCGATTCGATTCTTTTCTATTTGAATCGATTCGATTCTTTTCATTTCAATTCGATTTGATTCAATTCGATACTTTTCGATCAATTCAATTTGATTGTTTTCGATTTGATTCGATTAGATTCTTTTCGATTCTATTCAATTCGATTAGTTTCCATTCGATGATGCAATTGGATTCTTTTCGATTCGAGTCGATACGATTCGATTCTTTTTGATTAGATACAATTCGATTCTTTTCGATTCGATTCGATTCTTTTCGATTCGATTCGACTCGATTTCATTCTTTTTGATTCGATTCGACTAGAATTTAATCGACTGATTCAATTTGATTCTTTTCTTTTCCGTTCGATTCTTTTCTATTCGATTTTTTTCTATTCAATTCGATTCTTTCAATTCGATTCGATTCGATTCGATTCTTTTCGTTTCAAATCGATTCGTTTCAATTCGAGTCTTTTCAATTCGATTCTTTTCGATTCGATTCGATTTGATATTTTTAATTCGATTCGAGTCTTTTCGATTCGATTCGATTGTTTTCCATTCGATTTGATGCTTTTCCATTTGATCTGATTTGTTTCATTTCGATTCTTTTCGATTCAATTCGATTCTTTTCGATTCCATTAAATTTGATTCGATTCTTTTCGATTCGATTAGATTCTTTTCGATTTGATTCCATTCAGTTCGATTCTTTTCGATTCGATTGGATTCTTTTCGATTTGATTCAATTCTTTCGATTCGATTTGATTTGATTCTTTTCGATTCGATTCAATACGATTCTTTTCATTTCGATTCTAATCGATTCTCTTCGATTCAATTCGTTTCGATTCGTTTCGATTCTATTCTATTCGATTCATTTTGAATCATTTCGATTTGATTCTGTTCGAGTGGTTTCTATTAGATTCTTTTCGATTTGATTCAATTCGATTCGAGTCTTTTTGATTCGAGTCTTTTCGACTCGATGCAATTCAATACGATTCTTTTAGATTCGATTCGATTCGATTGTTTTCGTTTCGATTCGACTTTTTTTGATTCGATTCTTTTCGATTCGATTGTTTTCAATTCGATTGATTCGATTCTTTTCAATTCTATGCTATTCAAAGCGATTCTTTTGTATTTGATTCGATTCGATTGTTTTCTTTTTGATTCGGTTCGATTCGTTTCTTTTCGATTCGATTCAATTCTTTTCGATTCGATTCTTTTCGATTCGATTTGATTCTTTTCGATTCTATTCTATTCTTTTCAATTCCATTCAGATCGATTCGTTTTTATTGAATTCGATTTTTTTCGATTCGATTCAATTAGATTCTTTTCGATTGGATTCAATTTGTTTCGATTCGAATCAATTTGATTCTTTTCGATTGGATTCCATTCGATTCTTTTCGATTTGATTCAATTCGATTCTATTCATTTCGATTATTTTCGTTGAGATTAGATTCTTTTCGATTTGATTTTTTTCGGTTCGAGTCGATTCATTTCGCTTATTTTGGTTAGGATCAATTCAATTCGATTCTTTTTGATTTGATTTGATTCTATTCTATTTCTTTCGATTCTATTCTATTGTATTCTTTTCGGTTCGATTCCATTCAATCCGATTCTTTTCGATTCGATTCGATTGTTTTAGATTTGATTCCATTCTTTCGATTCTATTTGATATGATCCTTTTCGATTCGATTTGATACGAATCTTTTTATTTTGATTCGAATCGATTCTCTTCGGTTCGATTCGTTTTGATTCTTTTCGATTCAATTCTATTCGAATTTTTTCGATTTGATTCGATTCGATTCTTTTAGATTCTAGTTGATTTGTTTGTTTTCTTTTTTTTTAATTTTTATTTATTTATGATAGTCACACAGAGAGAGAGAGAGAGAGAGGCAGAGACACAGGCAGAGGGAGAAGCAGGCTCCATGCACCGGTAGCCTGACGTGGGACTCGATCCCGGGTCTCCAGGATCGTGCCCTGGGCCAAAGGCAGGCGCTAAACCGCTGCGCCACCCAGGGATCCCTCAATTCGATTCTTTTTTATTCGAATCTATTCGATTCTTTTTGATTCGATTTGATTCTTTTCGAGTTTTTTCGATTTGATTCGAGTAGTTCCTTTTTGATTCAATTCAATTCATTTCTTTTGATTCAAATCAATTCGATTCTTTTGGATTCGATTCGATTCTTTTGGATTCGATTCTTTTGGATTCGAATCGAGTAGATTCTTTTCATTTCGATCGGATTCATTTCAATTCGATTCTTTTCGATTCGAATGTTTTCGAATCAATTCGATACTTTTTGATTCGATTCGATTCTTTTCGTGTCGATTTGATTCTTTTCGATTCGATTCTTTTCTATTTGAATCGATTCGATTCTTTTCATTTCGATTCGATTTGATTCAATTCGATTCTTCTCGATCAATTCATCTAGATTGTTTTCGATTTGAATCGATTCGATTCTTTTCGATTCTATTCAATTCGATTAGTTTCCATTCGATGAAGCAATTGGATTCTTTTCCATTCGAGTCGATACGATTTGATTCTTTTTGATTAGATACAATTCGATTCTTTTCGATTCGATTCAATTCGACTCGATTTCATTCTTTTTGATTCGATTCGACTAGAATTTAATCGACTGATGCAATTTGATTCTTTTGTTTTCGGTTCAATTATTTTCTATTCGATTTTTTTCTATTCAATTCGATTCTTTCAATTCGATTCGATTCGATTCGAATCTTTTCGTTTCAAATCGATTCGTTTCAATTCGAGTCTTTTCAATTCGATTCTTTTCGATTCGATTCGATTTGATATTTTTAATTCGATTCGAGTCTTTTCTATTCGATTGGATTCGTTTCAATTCGATTCTTTTCGATTCGAGTCTTTTTGATTCGATTCATTTCGATTCGATTCGATTCTTTTCAATTCGATTTGATGCTTTTCCATTTGATCTGATTTGTTTCATTTCGATTCTTTTCGATTCAATTCGATTCTTTTCGATTCCATTAAATTTGATTCGATTCTTTTCGATTCGATTAGATTCTTTTCGATTTGATTCCATTCATTTCGATTCTTTTCGATTCGATTGGATTCTTTCGATTTGATTCAATTCTTTCGATTCGATTTGTTTTGATTCTTTTCGATTCGATTCAATACGATTCTTTTCATTTCGATTCTAATCGATTCTCTTCGATTCAATTCGTTTCGATTCGTTTCGATTCTATTCGAATTTTTTCGATTCTATTCTATTCGATTCATTTTGAATCATTTCGATTTGATTCTGTTCGAGTGGTTTCTATTAGATTCTTTTCGATTTGATTCAATTCGATTCGAGTCTTTTTGATTCGAGTCTTTTCGACTCGATGCAATTCAATACGATTCTTTTAGATTCGATTCGATTCGATTGTTTTCGTTTCGATTCGACTTTTTTTTATTCGATTCTTTTCGATTCGATTGTTTTCTTTTTTTTTTTTTTTTTTTTAAAGATTTTATTTATTTATTCATGATAGTCATACAGAGAGAGACAGAGAGGCAGAAACACAGGTAGAGGGAGGAGCAGGCTCCATGCAGGAAGCCTGACGTGGGATTCGATCCGGGGTCTCCAGGATCGCGCCCCGGGTCAAAGGCAGGCGCCAAACCGCTGCGCCACCCAGGGATCCCTCGATTCGATTGTTTTCAATTCGATTGATTCGATTCTTTTCAATTCTATGCTATTCAAAGCGATTCTTTTGTATTTGATTCGATTCGATTGTTTTCTTTTTGATTCGGTTCGATTCGTTTCTTTTCGATTCGATTCAATTCTTTTCGATTCGATTCTTTTCGATTCGATTTGATTCTTTTCGATTCTATTCTATTCTATTCTTCTGTATTCCATTCGAATCGATTCGTTTTGATTGAATTCGATTCTTTTCGATTCGATTCAATTAGATTCTTTTCGATTGGATTCAATTTGTTTCGATTCGAATCAATTTGATTCTTTTCGATTGGATTCCATTCGATTCTTTTCGATTTGATTCAATTCGATTCTTTTCGATTCTATTCATTTCGATGATTTTCGTTGAGATTAGATTCTTTTCGATTTGATATTTTTCGGTTCGAGTCGATTCATTTCGCTTATTTTGGTTAGGATCAATTCAATTCGATTCTTTTTGATTTGATTTGATTCTATTCGATTTCTTTCGATTCTATTCTATTGTATTCTTTTCTTTTCCATTCCGTTCAATTCGATTCTTTTCGATTCGATTCGATTGTTTTAGATTTGATTCCATTCTTTCGATTCTATTTGATATGATTCTTTTCGATTCGATTTGATACGATACTTTTTATTTTGATTCGAATCGATTCTCTTCGGTTCGATTCGTTTTGATTTTCGATTCAATTCTATTCGAATTTTTTCGATTTGATTCGATTCGATTCTTTTAGATTCTACTTGATTTGTTTCTTTTCGATTCGTTTTGATTCGATTCTTTTTGATTCATGTCGATTCGATTCGATTCTTTTGTTTCGATTCGATTCTTTTCAATTCGAATCTTTTCGTTACATGGAATTCGATTCTTTTCGTTTGATTATGATATTTTTCAACGCGATTCAATTGGATTCTTTTTTTTATGATAGTCACAGAGAGAGACAGAGAGGCAGAGACACAGGCAGAGGGAGAAGCAGGCTCCATGCACCGGGAGCCCGATGTGGGATTCGATCCCGTGATTCCAGGAACGTGCCCTGGGCCAAAGGCAGGCGCTAAACCGCTGCGCCACCCAGAGATCCCTCAATTCGATTCTTTTTTATTCGAATCTATTCGATTCTTTTTGATTCGATTTGATTCTATTCGTTTTTTTCGATTTGATTCGATTAGTTCCTTTTTGATTCAATTCAATTCATTTCTTCTGATTCGATTCAATTCGATTCTTTTGGATTCGATTCGATTCTCTTGGATTCGATTCTTTTGGATTCGAATCGAGTAGATTCTTTTAATTTCGATCGGATTCATCTCAATTCGATTCTTTTCGATTCGAATGTTTTCGAATCAATTCGATACTTTTTGATTCGATTCGATTCTTTTCGTGTCGATTTGATTCTTTTCAATTCGATTCTTTTCTATTTGAATCGATTCGATTCTTTTCATTTCGATTCGATTTGATTCAATTCGATTCTTTTCGATCAATTCAATTTGATTGTTTTCGATTTGATTCGATTCGATTCTTTTCTATTCTATTCAATTCGATTATTTTCCATTCGATGATGCAATTGGATTCTTTTTGATTCGATTCGATTCTTTTCGATTCGATTTGACTCGATTTCATGCTTTTTGATTCGATTCGACTAGAATTTAATCGACTGATTCAATTTGATTCTTTTCTTTTCGGTTGGATTCTTTTCTATTCGATTTTTTTTCTATGCAATTCGATTCTTTCAATTCAATTCGATTCGATTCGATTCGATTCAATTCTTTTCGTTTCAAATCGATTCGTTTCAATTCGAGTCTTTTCAATTTGATGCTTTTCGATTCGGTTCGATTTGATATTTTTAATTTGATTCGAGTCTTTTCGATTCGATTCGATTCTTTTCAATTCGATTCTTTTCCATTCGAGTCTTTTTGATTCGATTCATTTCGATTCGATTCGATTCTTTTCAATCCGATTTGATGCTTTTCCATTTGATCTGATTTGTTTCATTTCGATTCTTTTCGATTCAATTCGATTCTTTTCGATTCCATTAAATTTGATTCGATTCTTTTCGATTCGATGAGATTCTTTTCGATTTGATTCCATTCAGTTCGATTCTTTTCGATTCGATTGGATTCTTTTCGATTTGATTCAATTCTTTCGATTCGATTTGATTTGATTCTTTTCGATTCGATTCAATGCGATTCTTTTCATTTCGATTCTAATCGATTCTCTTCGATTCAATTTGTTTCGATTCGTTTCGATTCTATTCGATTTTTTTCGATTCTATTCTATTCGATTCATTTTGAATCATTTCGATTTGATTCTGTTCGAGTGGTTTCTATTAGATTCTTTTCGATTTGATTCAATTCGATTCGAGTCTTTTTGATTCGAGTCTTTTCGACTCGATGCAATTCAATACGATTCTTTTAGATTCGATTCGATTCGATTGTTTTCGTTTCGATTCGACTTTTTTTGATTCGATTCTTTTCGATTCGATTGTTTTCAATTCGATTGATTCGATTCTTTTCAATTCTATGCTATTCAAAGCGATTCTTTTGTATTTGATTCGATTCGATTGTTTTCTTTTTGATTCGGTTCGATTCGTTTCTTTTCGATTCGATTCAATTCTTTTCGATTCGATTCTTTTCGATTCGATTTGATTCTTTTCGATTCTATTCTATTCTATTCTTCTGTATTCCATTCGAATCGATTCGTTTTGATTGAATTCGATTCTTTTCGATTCGATTCAATTAGATTCTTTTCGATTGGATTCAATTTGTTTCGATTCGAATCAATTTGATTCTTTTCGATTGGATTCCATTCGATTCTTTTCGATTTGATTCAATTCGATTCTTTTCGATTCTATTCATTTCGATTATTTTCGTTGAGATTAGATTCTTTTCGATTTGATTTTTTCGTTTCGAGTCGATTCATTTCGCTTATTTTGGTTAGGATCAATTCAATTCGATTCTTTTTGATTTGATTTGATTCTATTCGATTTCTTTCGATTCTATTCTATTGTATTCTTTTCTTTTCCATTCCGTTCAATTCGATTCTTTTCGATTCGATTCGATTGTTTTAGATTTGATTCCATTCTTTCGATTCTATTTGATATGATTCTTTTCGATTTGATTTGATACGATACTTTTTATTTTTATTCGAATCGATTCTCTTCGGTTCGATTCGTTTTGATTCTTTTCGATTCAATTCTATTCGAACTTTTTCGATTTGATTCGATTCGATTCTTTTAGATTCTACTTGATTTGTTTCTTTTCGATTCGTTTTGATTCGATTCTTTTTGATTCATGTCGATTCGATTCGATTCTTTTGTTTCGATTCGATTGTTTTCAATTCGAATCTTTTCGTTACATGGAATTCGATTCTTTTCGTTTGATTCTTTATATTTTTCAACGCGATTCAATTGGATTCTTTTTTTTATGATAGTCACAGAGAGAGACAGAGAGGCAGAGACACAGGCAGAGGGAGAAGCAGGCTCCATGCACCGGGAGCCCGATGTGGGATTCGATCCCGTGATTCCAGGAACGTGCCCTGGGCCAAAGGCAGGCGCTAAACCGCTGCGCCACCCAGAGATCCCTCAATTCGATTCTTTTTTATTCGAATCTATTCGATTCTTTTTGATTCGATTTGATTCTATTCGTTTTTTTCGATTTGATTCGATTAGTTCCTTTTTGATTCAATTCAATTCATTTCTTCTGATTCGATTCAATTCGATTCTTTTGGATTCGATTCGATTCTCTTGGATTCGATTCTTTTGGATTCGAATCGAGTAGATTCTTTTAATTTCGATCGGATTCATCTCAATTCGATTCTTTTCGATTTGAATGTTTTCGAATCAATTCGATACTTTTTGATTCGATTCGATTCTTTTCGTGTCGATTTGATTCTTTTCAATTCGATTCTTTTCTATTTGAATCGATTCGATTCTTTTCATTTCGATTCGATTTGATTCAATTCGATTCTTTTCGATCAATTCAATTTGATTGTTTTCGATTTGATTCGATTCGATTCTTTTCTATTCTATTCAATTCGATTATTTTCCATTCGATGATGCAATTGGATTCTTTTTGATTCGATTCGATTCTTTTCGATTCGATTTGACTCGATTTCATGCTTTTTGATTCGATTCGACTAGAATTTAATCGACTGATTCAATTTGATTCTTTTCTTTTCGGTTGGATTCTTTTCTATTCGATTTTTTTCTATTCAATTCGATTCTTTCAATTCAATTCGATTCGATTCGATTCGATTCAATTCTTTTCGTTTCAAATCGATTCGTTTCAATTCGAGTCTTTTCAATTTGATGCTTTTCGATTCGGTTCGATTTGATATTTTTAATTTGATTCAAGTCTTTTCGATTCGATTCGATTCTTTTCAATTCGATTCTTTTCGATTCGAGTCTTTTTGATTCGATTCATTTCGATTCGATTCGATTATTTTCAATCCGATTTGATGCTTTTCCATTTGATCTGATTTGTTTCATTTCGATTCTTTTCGATTCAATTCGATTCTTTTCGATTCCATTAAATTTGATTCGATTCTTTTCGATTCGATTAGATTCTTTTCGATTTGATTCCATTCAGTTCGATTCTTTTCGATTCGATTGGATTCTTTTCGATTTGATTCAATTCTTTGGATTCGATTTGATTTGATTCTTTTCGATTCGATTCAATACGATTCTTTTCATTTCGATTCTAATCGATTCTCTTCGATTCGTTTCGATTCTATTCGATTTTTTCGATTCTATTCTATTCGATTCATTTTGAATCATTTCGATTTGATTCTGTTCGAGTGGTTTCTATTAGATTCTTTTCGATTTGATTCAATTCGATTCGAGTCTTTTTGATTCGAGTCTTTTCGACTCGATGCAATTCAATACGATTCTTTTAGATTCGATTCGATTCGATTGTTTTCGTTTCGATTCGCCTTTTTTTGATTCGATTCTTTTCGATTCGATTGTTTTCAATTCGATTGATTCGATTCTTTTCAATTCTATGCTATTCAAAGCGATTCTTTTGTATTTGATTCGATTCGATTGTTTTCTTTTTGATTCGGTTCGATTCGTTTCTTTTCGATTCGATTCAATTCTTTTCGATTCGATTCTTTTCGATTCGATTTGATTCTTTTCGATTCTATTCTATTCTATTCTTCTGTATTCCATTCGAATCGATTCGTTTTGATTGAATTCGATTCTTTTCGATTCGATTCAATTAGATTCTTTTCGATTGGATTCAATTTGTTTCGATTCGAATCAATTTGATTCTTTTCGATTGGATTCCATTCGATTCCTTTCGATTTGATTCAATTCGATTCTTTTCGATTCTATTCATTTCGATGATTTTCGTTGAGATTAGATTCTTTTCGATTTGATATTTTTCGGTTCGAGTCGATTCATTTCGCTTATTTTGGTTAGGATCAATTCAATTCGATTCTTTTTGATTTGATTTGATTCTATTCGATTTCTTTCGATTCTATTCTATTGTATTCTTTTCTTTTCCATTCCGTTCAATTCGATTCTTTTCGATTCGATTCGATTGTTTTAGATTTGATTCCATTCTTTCGATTCTATTTGATATGATTCTTTTCGATTCGATTTGATACGATACTTTTTATTTTGATTCGAATCGATTCTCTTCGGTTCGATTCGTTTTGATTTTCGATTCAATTCTATTCGAATTTTTTCGATTTGATTCGATTCGATTCTTTTAGATTCTACTTGATTTGTTTCTTTTCGATTCGTTTTGATTCGATTCTTTTTGATTCATGTCGATTCGATTCGATTCTTTTGTTTCGATTCGATTCTTTTCAATTCGAATCTTTTCGTTACATGGAATTCGATTCTTTTCGTTTGATTATGATATTTTTCAACGCGATTCAATTGGATTCTTTTTTTTATGATAGTCAGAGAGAGAGACAGAGAGGCAGAGACACAGGCAGAGGGAGAAGCAGGCTCCATGCACCGGGAGCCCGATGTGGGATTCGATCCCGTGATTCCAGGAACGTGCCCTGGGCCAAAGGCAGGCGCTAAACCGCTGCGCCACCCAGAGATCCCTCAATTCGATTCTTTTTTATTCGAATCTATTCGATTCTTTTTGATTCGATTTGATTCTATTCGTTTTTTTCGATTTGATTCGATTAGTTCCTTTTTGATTCAATTCAATTCATTTCTTCTGATTCGATTCAATTCGATTCTTTTGGATTCGATTCGATTCTCTTGGATTCGATTCTTTTGGATTCGAATCGAGTAGATTCTTTTAATTTCGATCGGATTCATCTCAATTCGATTCTTTTCGATTCAAATGTTTTCGAATCAATTCGATACTTTTTGATTCGATTCGATTCTTTTCGTGTCGATTTGATTCTTTTCAATTCGATTCTTTTCTATTTGAATCGATTCGATTCTTTTCATTTCGATTCGATTTGATTCAATTCGATTCTTTTCGATCAATTCAATTTGATTGTTTTCGATTTGATTCGATTCGAATCTTTTCTATTCTATTCAATTCGATTATTTTCCATTCGATGATGCAATTGGATTCTTTTTGATTCGATTCGATTCTTTTCGATTCGATTTGACTCGATTTCATGCTTTTTGATTCGATTCGACTAGAATTTAATCGACTGATTCAATTTGATTCTTTTCTTTTCGGTTGGATTCTTTTCTATTCGATTTTTTTCTATTCAATTCGATTCTTTCAATATAATTCGATTCGATTCGATTCAATTCTTTTCGTTTCAAATCGATTCGTTTCAATTCGAGTCTTTTCAATTTGATGCTTTTCGATTCGGTTCGATTTGATATTTTTAATTTGATTCGAGTCTTTTCGATTCGATTCGATTGTTTTCAATTCGATTCTTTTCGATTCGAGTCTTTTTGATTCGATTCATTTCGATTCGATTCGATTCTTTTCAATCCGATTTGATGCTTTTCCATTTGATCTGATTTGTTTCATTTCGATTCTTTTCGATTCAATTCGATTCTTTTCGATTCCATTAAATTTGATTCGATTCTTTTCGATTCGATTAGATTCTTTTCGATTTGATTCCATTCAGTTCGATTCTTTTCGATTCGATTGGATTCTTTTCGATTTGATTCAATTCTTTGGATTCGATTTGATTTGATTCTTTTCGATTCGATTCAATACGATTCTTTTCATTTCGATTCTAATCGATTCTCTTCGATTCGTTTCGATTCTATTCGATTTTTTTCGATTCTATTCTATTCGATTCATTTTGAGTCATTTCGATTTGATTCTGTTCGAGTGGTTTCTATTAGATTCTTTTCGATTTGATTCAATTCGATTCGAGTCTTTTTGATTCGAGTCTTTTCGACTCGATGCAATTCAATACGATTCTTTTAGATTCGATTCGATTCGATTGTTTTCGTTTCGATTCGCCTTTTTTTGATTCGATTCTTTTCGATTCGATTGTTTTCAATTCGATTGATTCGATTCTTTTCAATTCTATGCTATTCAAAGCGATTCTTTTGTATTTGATTCGATTCGATTGTTTTCTTTTTGATTCGGTTCGATTCGTTTCTTTTCGATTCGATTCTTTTCGATTCGATTTGATTCTTTTCGATTCTATTCTATTCTATTCTTTTCTATTCCATTCGAATCGATTCGTTTTGATTGAATTCGATTCTTTTCGATTCGATTCAATTAGATTCTTTTCGATTGGATTCAATTTATTTCGATTCCAATCAATTAGATTCTTTTCGATTGGATTCCATTCGATTCTTTTCGATTTGATTCAATTCGATTCTTTTCGATTCTATTCATTTCGATGATTTTCGTTGAATTTAGATTCTTTTCGATTTGATTTTTTCGGTTCGAGTCGATTCATTTCGCTTATTTTGGTTAGGATCAATTCAATTCGATTCTTTTTGATTTGATTTGATTCTATTCGATTTCTTTCGATTCTATTCTATTCTTTTCGATTCTATTCCATTCAATCCGATTCTTTTCGATTCGATTCGATTTTTTTAGATATGATTCCATTCTTTCGATTCTATTTGAAATGATTCTTTTCTATTCGATTTGATACGATACTTTTTATTTTGATTCGAATCGATTCTCTTCGGTTCGATTCGTTTTGATTCTTTTCGATTCAATTCTATTCAAATTTTTTCGATTTGATTCGATTCGATTCTTTTAGATTCTACTTGATTTGTTTCTTTTCGATTCGTTTTGATTCGATTCTTTTTGATTCATGTCGATTCGATTCGATTCTTTTGTTTCGATTCGATTGTTTTCAATTCGAATCTTTTCGTTACATTGAATTCGATTCTTTTCGATTTGATTCTTTATGATTTTTTTCAACGCGATTCAATTGGATTCTTTTTTTTATGATAGTCACAGAGAGAGACAGAGAGGCAGAGACACAGGCAGAGGGAGAAGCAGGCTCCATGCACCGGGAGCCCGATGTGGGATTCGATCCCGTGATTCCAGGAACGTGCCCTGGGCCAAAGGCAGGCGCTAAACCGCTGCGCCACCCAGAGATCCCTCAATTCGATTCTTTTTTATTCGAATCTATTCGATTCTTTTTGATTCGATTTGATTCTATTCGTTTTTTTCGATTTGATTCGATTAGTTCCTTTTTGATTCAATTCAATTCATTTCTTCTGATTCGATTCAATTCGATTCTTTTGGATTCGATTCGATTCTCTTGGATTCGATTCTTTTGGATTCGAATCGAGTAGATTCTTTTAATTTCGATCGGATTCATCTCAATTCGATTCTTTTCGATTCGAATGTTTTCGAATCAATTCGATACTTTTTGATTCGATTCGATTCTTTTCGTGTCGATTTGATTCTTTTCAATTCGATTCTTTTCTATTTGAATCGATTCGATTCTTTTCATTTCGATTCGATTTGATTCAATTCGATTCTTTTCGATCAATTCAATTTGATTGTTTTCGATTTGATTCGATTCGATTCTTTTCTATTCTATTCAATTCGATTATTTTCCATTCGATGATGCAATTGGATTCTTTTTGATTCGATTCGATTCTTTTCGATTCGATTTGACTCGATTTCATGCTTTTTGATTCGATTCGACTAGAATTTAATCGACTGATTCAATTTGATTCTTTTCTTTTCGGTTGGATTCTTTTCTATTCGATTTTTTTTCTATTCAATTCGATTCTTTCAATTCAATTCGATTCGATTCGATTCGATTCAATTCTTTTCGTTTCAAATCGATTCGTTTCAATTCGAGTCTTTTCAATTTGATGCTTTTCGATTCGGTTCGATTTGATATTTTTAATTTGATTCGAGTCTTTTCGATTCGATTCGATTCTTTTCAATTCGATTCTTTTCCATTCGAGTCTTTTTGATTCGATTCATTTCGATTCGATTCGATTCTTTTCACTCCGATTTGATGCTTTTCCATTTGATCTGATTTGTTTCATTTCGATTCTTTTCGATTCAATTCGATTCTTTTCGATTCCATTAAATTTGATTCGATTCTTTTCGATTCGATTAGATTCTTTTCGATTTGATTCCATTCAGTTCGATTCTTTTCGATTCGATTGGATTCTTTTCGATTTGATTCAATTCTTTCGATTCGATTTGATTTGATTCTTTTCGATTCGATTCAATACGATTCTTTTCATTTCGATTCTAATCGATTCTCTTCGATTCAATTTGTTTCGATTCGTTTCGATTCTATTCGATTTTTTTCGATTCTATTCTATTCGATTCATTTTGAATCATTTCGATTTGATTCTGTTCGAGTGGTTTCTATTAGATTCTTTTCGATTTGATTCAATTCGATTCGAGTCTTTTTGATTTGAGTCTTTTCGACTCGATGCAATTCAATACGATTCTTTTAGATTCGATTCGATTGTTTTCGTTTCGATTCGACTTTTTTTGATTCGATTCTTTTCGATTCGATTGTTTTCAATTCGATTGATTCGATTCTTTTCAATTCTATGCTATTCAAAGCGATTCTTTTGTATTTGATTCGATTCGATTGTTTTCTTTTTGATTCGGTTCGATTCGTTTCTTTTCGATTCGATTCAATTCTTTTCGATTCGATTCTTTTCGATTCGATTTGATTCTTTTCGATTCTATTCTATTCTTGTCTATTCCATTCGAATCGATTTGTTTTGATTGAATTCGATTCTTTTCGATTCGATTCAATTAGATTCTTTTCGATTGGATTCAATTTGTTTCGATTCGAATCAATTTGATTCTTTTCGATTGGATTCCATTCGATTCTTTTCGATTTGATTCAATTCGATTCTTTTCGATTCTATTCATTTCGATGATTTTCGTTGAGATTAGATTCTTTTCGATTTGATTTTTTCGGTTCGAGTCGATTCATTTCGCTTATTTTGGTTAGGATCAATTCAATTCGATTCTTTTTGATTTGATTTGATTCTATTCGATTTCTTTCGATTCTATTCTATTCTTTTCGATTCTATTCCATTCAATCCGATTCTTTTCGATTCGATTCGATTGTTTTAGATTTGATTCCATTCTTTCGATTCTATTTGATATGATTCTTTTCGATTCGATTTGATACGATACTTTTTATTTTGATTCGAATCGATTCTCTTCGGTTCGATTCGTTTTGATTCTTTTCGATTCAATTCTATTCAAATTTTTTCGATTTGATTCGATTCGATTCTTTTAGATTCTACTTGATTTGTTTCTTTTCGATTCGTTTTGATTCGATTCTTTTTGATTCATGTCGATTCGATTCGATTCTTTTGTTTCGATTCGATTGTTTTCAATTCGAATCTTTTCGTTACATGGAATTCGATTCTTTTCGATTTGATTCTTTATGATTTTTTTCAACGCGATTCAATTGGATTCTTTTTTTTATGATAGTCACAGAGAGAGACAGAGAGGCAGAGACACAGGCAGAGGGAGAAGCAGGCTCCATGCACCGGGAGCCCGATGTGGGATTCGATCCCGTGATTCCAGGAACGTGCCCTGGGCCAATGGCAGGCGCTAAACCGCTGCGCCACCCAGAGATCCCTCAATTCGATTCTTTTTTATTCGAATCTATTCGATTCTTTTTGATTCGATTTGATTATATTTGTTTTTTTCGATTTGATTCGATTAGTTCCTTTTTGATTCAATTCAATTCATTTCTTCTGATTCGATTCAATTCGATTCTTTTGGATTCGATTCGATTCTCTTGGATTCGATTCTTTTGGATTCGAATCGAGTAGATTCTTTTAATTTCGATCGGATTCATTTCAATTCGATTCTTTTCGATTCGAATGTTTTCGAATCAATTCGATACTTTTTGATTCGATTCGATTCTTTTCGTGTCGATTTGATTCTTTTCGATTCGATTCTTTTCTATTTGAATCGATTCGATTCTTTTCATTTCGATTCGATTTGATTCAATTCGATTCTTTTCGATCAATTCAATTTGATTGTTTTCGATTTGATTCGATTCGATTCTTTTCTATTCTATTCAATTCAATTATTTTCCATTCGATGATGCAATTGGATTCTTTTCGATTCGATTCGATTCTTTTCGATTCGATTTGACTCGATTTCATGCTTTTTGATTCGATTCGACTAGAATTTAATCGACTGATTCAATTTGATTCTTTTCTTTTCGGTTGGATTCTTTTCTATTCGATTTTTTCTATTCAATTCGATTCTTTCAATGTAATTCGATTCGATTCATTCGATTCGATTCAATTCTTTTCGTTTCAAATCGATTCGTTTCAATTCGAGTCTTTTCAATTTGATGCTTTTCGATTCAGTTCGATTTGATATTTTTAATTTGATTCGAGTCTTTTCGATTCGATTCGATTCTTTTCAATTCGATTCTTTTCGATTCGATTGGATTCTTTTCGATTTGATTCAATTCTTTCGATTCGATTTGATTTGATTCTTTTCGATTCGATTCAATACGATTCTTTTCATTTCGATTCTAATCGATTCTCTTCGATTCAATTTGTTTCGATTCGTTTCGATTCTATTCGATTTTTTTCGATTCTATTCTATTCGATTCATTTTGAATCATTTCGATTTGATTCTGTTCGAGTGGTTTCTATTAGATTCTTTTCGATTTGATTCAATTCGATTCGAGTCTTTTTGATTTGAGTCTTTTCGACTCGATGCAATTCAATACGATTCTTTTAGATTCGATTCGATTCGATTGTTTTCGTTTCGATTCGACTTTTTTTGATTCGATTCTTTTCGATTCGATTGTTTCCATTCGATTGATTCGATTCTTTTCAATTCTATGCTATTCAAAGCGATTCTTTTGTATTTGATTCGATTCGATTGTTTTCTTTTTGATTCGGTTCGATTCGTTTCTTTTCGATTCGATTCAATTCTTTTCGATTCGATTCTTTTCGATTCGATTTGATTCTTTTCGATTCTATTCTATTCTTGTCTATTCCATTCGAATCGATTTGTTTTGATTGAATTCGATTCTTTTCGATTCGATTCAATTAGATTCTTTTCGATTGGATTCAATTTGTTTCGATTCGAATCAATTTGATTCTTTTCGATTGGATTCCATTTGATTCCTTTCGTTTTGATTCAATTCGATTCTTTTCGATTCTATTCATTTCGATGATTTTCGTTGAGATTAGATTCTTTTCGATTTGATTTTTTCGGTTCGAGTCGATTCATTTCGCTTATTTTGGTTAGGATCAATTCAATTCGATTCTTTTTGATTTGATTTGATTCTGTTCGATTTCTTTCGATTCTATTCTATTGTATTCTTTTCGATTCGATTCAATCCGATTCTTTTCAATTCGATTCGATTGTTTTAGATTTGATTCCATTCTTTCGATTCTATTTGATATGATTCTTTTCTATTCGATTTGATACGATACTTTTTATTTTGATTCGAATCGATTCTCTTCGGTTCGATTCGTTTTGATTCTTTTCGATTCAATTCTATTCGAATTTTTTCGATTTGATTCGATTCAATTCTTTTAGATTCTACTTGATTTGTTTCTTTTCGATTTGTTTTGATTCGATTCTTTTTGATTCATCTCGATTCGATTCTTTTGTCTCTTTTTTTTATTTTTTTTATTTTTTTTATTCTTTTGTTTCGATTCGATTGTTTTCAATTCGAATCTTTTCGTTACATGGAATTCGATTCTTTTCGTTTGATTCTTTATGATTTTTTTCAACGCGATTCAATTCGATTCTTTTTTTATGATAGTCACAGAGAGAGAGAGGCAGAGACACAGGCAGAGGGAGTAGCAGGCTCCATGCACCGGGTGCCCGATGTGGGATTCGATCCCGGGTCTCCAGGAACGCTCCCTGGGCCAAAGGCAGGCGCTAAACAGCTGCGCCACCCAGGGATCCCTCAATTCGATTCTTTTTTATTCGAATCTATTCGATTCTTTTTGATTCGATTTGATTCTATTCGTTTTTTTCGATTTGATTCGATTAGTTCCTTTTTGATTCAATTCAATTCATTTCTTCTGATTCGATTCAATTCGATTCTTTTGGATTCGATTCGATTCTCTTGGATTCGATTCTTTTGGATTCGAATCGAGTAGATTCTTTTAATTTCGATCGGATTCATTTCAATTCGATTCTTTTCGATTCGAATGTTTTCGAATCAATTCGATACTTTTTGATTCGATTCGATTCTTTTCGTGTCGATTTGATTCTTTTCGATTCGATTCTTTTCTATTTGAATCGATTCGATTCTTTTCATTTCGATTCGATTTGATTCAATTCGATTCTTTTCGATCAATTCAATTTGATTGTTTTCGATTTGATTCGATTCGATTCTTTTCTATTCTATTCAATTCGATTATTTTCCATTCGATGATGCAATTGGATTCTTTTTGATTCGATTCGATTCTTTTCGATTCGATTTGACTCGATTTCATGCTTTTTGATTCGATTCGATTAGAATTTAATCGACTGATTCAATTTGATTCTTTTCTTTTCGGTTGGATTCTTTTCTATTCGATTTTTTTCTATTCAATTCGATTCTTTCAATATAATTCGATTCGATTCATTCGATTCGATTCAATTCTTTACGTTTCAAATCGATTCGTTTCAATTCGAGTCTTTTCAATTTGATGCTTTTCGATTCGGTTCGATTTGATATTTTTAATTTGATTCGAGTCTTTTCGATTCGATTCGATTCTTTTCAATTCGATTCTTTTCGATTCGAGTCTTTTTGATTCGATTCATTTCGATTCGATTCGATTCTTTTCAATCCGATTTGATGCTTTTCCATTTGATCTGATTTGTTTCATTTCGATTCTTTTCGATTCAATTCGATTCTTTTCGATTCCATTAAATTTGATTCGATTCTTTTCGATTCGATTAGATTCTTTTCGATTTGATTCCATTCAGTTCGATTCTTTTCGATTCGATTGGATTCTTTTCGATTTGATTCAATTTTTTCGATTCGATTTGATTTGATTCTTTTCGATTCGATTCAATACGATTCTTTTCATTTCGATTCTAATCGATTCTCTTCGATTCAATTTGTTTCGATTCGTTTCGATTCTATTCGATTTTTTTCGATTCTATTCTATTCGATTCATTTTGAATCATTTCGATTTGATTCTGTTCGAGTGGTTTCTATTAGATTCTTTTCGATTTGATTCAATTCGATTCGAGTCTTTTTGATTCGAGTCTTTTCGACTCGATTCAATTCAATACGATTCTTTTAGATTCGATTCGATTCGATTGTTTTCGTTTCGATTCGACTTTTTTTGATTCGATTCTTTTCGATTCGATTGTTTTCAATTCGATGGATTCGATTCTTTTCAATTCTATGCTATTCAAAGCGATTCTTTTGTATTTGATTCGATTCGATTGTTTTCTTTTTGATTCGGTTCGATTCGTTTCTTTTCGATTCGATTCAATTCTTTTCGATTCGATTCTTTTCGATTCGATTTGATTCTTTTCGATTCTATTCTATTCTATTCTTTTGTATTCCATTCGAATCGATTCGTTTTGATTGAATTCGATTCTTTTCGATTCGATTCAATTAGATTCTTTTCGATTGGATTCAATTTGTTTCGATTCGAATCAATTTGATTCTTTTCGATTGGATTCCATTCGATTCCTTTCGATTTGATTCAATTCGATTCTTTTCGATTCTATTCATTTCGATGATTTTCGTTGAGATTAGATTCTTTTCGATTTGATTTTTTTCGGTTCGAGTCGATTCATTTCGCTTATTTTGGTTACGATCAATTCAATTCGATTCTTTTTGATTTGATTTGATTCTATTCGATTTCTTTCGATTCTATTCTATTGTATTCTTTTCGATTCGATTCCATTCAATCCGATTCTTTTCGATTCGATTCGATTGTTTTAGATTTGATTCCATTCTTTCGATTCTATTTGATATGATTCTTTTCGATTCGATTTGATACGATACTTTTTATTTTGATTCGAATCGATTCTCTTCGGTTCGATTCGTTTTGATTTTCGATTCAGTTCTATTCGAATTTTTTCGATTTGATTCGATTCGATTCTTTTAGATTCTACTTGATTTGTTTCTTTTCGATTTGTTTTGATTCGATTCTTTTTGATTCATCTCGATTCGATTCGATTCTTTTGTTTCTTTTTTTATTTTTTTTATTTTTTTTATTCTTTTGTTTCGATTCGATTGTTTTCAATTCGAATCTTTTCGTTACATGGAATTCGATTCTTTTCGTTTGATTCTTTATGATTTTTTTCAACGCGATTCAATTCGATTCTTTTTTTATGATAGTCACAGAGAGAGAGAGGCAGAGACACAGGCAGAGGGAGTAGCAGGCTCCATGCACCGGGTGCCCGATGTGGGATTCGATCCCGGGTCTCCAGGAACGCGCCCTGGGCAAAGGCAGGCGCTAAACAGCTGTGCCACCCAGGGATCCCTCAGTTCGATTCTTTTTATTCGAATCTATTCGATTCTTTTCGATTCGATTAGATTCTTTTCGATTTGATTCCATTCAGTTCGATTCTTTTCGATTCGATTGGATTCTTTTCGATTTGATTCAATTTTTTCGATTCGATTTGATTTGATTCTTTTCGATTCGATTCAATACGATTCTTTTCATTTCGATTCTAATCGATTCTCTTCGATTCAATTTGTTTCGATTCGTTTCGATTCTATTCGATTTTTTTCGATTCTATTCTATTCGATTCATTTTGAATCATTTCGATTTGATTCTGTTCGAGTGGTTTCTATTAGATTCTTTTCGATTTGATTCAATTCGATTCGAGTCTTTTTGATTCGAGTCTTTTCGACTCGATTCAATTCAATACGATTCTTTTAGATTCGATTCGATTCGATTGTTTTCGTTTCGATTCGACTTTTTTTGATTCGATTCTTTTCGATTCGATTGTTTTCAATTCGATGGATTCGATTCTTTTCAATTCTATGCTATTCAAAGCGATTCTTTTGTATTTGATTCGATTCGATTGTTTTCTTTTTGATTCGGTTCGATTCGTTTCTTTTCGATTCGATTCAATTCTTTTCGATTCTTTTCGATTCGATTTGATTCTTTTCGATTCGATTCTATTCTATTCTTTTGTATTCCATTCGAATCGATTCGTTTTGATTGAATTCGATTCTTTTCGATTCGATTCAATTAGATTCTTTTCGATTGGATTCAATTTGTTTCGATTCGAATCAATTTGATTCTTTTCGATTGGATTCCATTCGATTCCTTTCGATTTGATTCAATTCGATTCTTTTCGATTCTATTCATTTCGATGATTTTCGTTGAGATTAGATTCTTTTCGATTTGATTTTTTTCGGTTCGAGTCGATTCATTTCGCTTATTTTGGTTACGATCAATTCAATTCGATTCTTTTTGATTTGATTTGATTCTATTCGATTTCTTTCGATTCTATTCTATTGTATTCTTTTCGATTCGATTCCATTCAATCCGATTCTTTTCGATTCGATTCGATTGTTTTAGATTTGATTCCATTCTTTCGATTCTATTTGATATGATTCTTTTCGATTCGATTTGATACGATACTTTTTATTTTGATTCGAATCGATTCTCTTCGGTTCGATTCGTTTTGATTTTCGATTCAATTCTATTCGAATTTTTTCGATTTGATTCGATTCGATTCTTTTAGATTCTACTTGATTTGTTTCTTTTCGATTTGTTTTGATTCGATTCTTTTTGATTCATCTCGATTCGATTCGATTCTTTTGTTTCTTTTTTTATTTTTTTTATTTTTTTTATTCTTTTGTTTCGATTCGATTGTTTTCAATTCGAATCTTTTCGTTACATGGAATTCGATTCTTTTCGTTTGATTCTTTATGATTTTTTTCAACGCGATTCAATTCGATTCTTTTTTTATGATAGTCCCAGAGAGAGAGAGGCAGAGACACAGGCAGAGGGAGTAGCAGGCTCCATGCACCGGGTGCCCGATGTGGGATTCGATCCCGGGTCTCCAGGAACGCGCCCTGGGCAAAGGCAGGCGCTAAACAGCTGTGCCACCCAGGGATCCCTCAGTTCGATTCTTTTTATTCGAATCTATTCGATTCTTTTCGATTCGATTAGATTCTTTTCGATTTGATTCCATTCAGTTCGATTCTTTTCGATTCGATTGGATTCTTTTCGATTTGATTCAATTTTTTCGATTCGATTTGATTTGATTCTTTTCGATTCGATTCAATACGATTCTTTTCATTTCGATTCTAATCGATTCTCTTCGATTCTTTTCGATTCGTTTCGATTCTATTCGATTTTTTTCGATTCTATTCTATTCGATTCATTTTGAATCATTTCGATTTGATTCTGTTCGAGTGGTTTCTATTAGATTCTTTTCGATTTGATTCAATTCGATTCGAGTCTTTTTGATTTGAGTCTTTTCGACTCGATGCAATTCAATACGATTCTTTTAGATTCGATTCGATTCGATTGTTTTCGTTTCGATTCGACTTTTTTTGATTCGATTCTTTTCGATTCGATTGTTTTCAATTCGATTGATTCGATTCTTTTCAATTCTATGCTATTCAAAGCGATTCTTTTGTATTTGATTCGATTCGATTGTTTTCTTTTTGATTCGGTTCGATTCGTTTCTTTTCGATTCGATTCAATTCTTTTCGATTCGATTCTTTTCGATTCGATTTGATTCTTTTCGATTCTATTCTATTCTATTCTTTTATATTCCATTCGAATCGATTCGTTTTGATTGAATTCGATTCTTTTCGATTCGATTCAATTAGATTCTTTTCGATTGGATTCAATTTGTTTCGATTCGATTCAATTTGATTCTTTTCGATTGGATTCCATTCGATTCTTTTCGATTTGATTCAATTCGATTCTTTTCGATTCTATTCATTTCGATTATTTTCGTTGAGATTAGATTCTTTTCGATTTGATTTTTTCGGTTCGAGTCGATTCATTTCGCTTATTTTGGTTAGGATCAATTCAATTCGATTCTTTTTGATTTGATTTGATTCTATTCGATTTCTTTCGATTCTATTCTATTGTATTCTTTTCTTTTCCATTCCGTTCAATTCGATTCTTTTCGATTCGATTCGATTGTTTTAGATTTGATGCCCATTCTTTCGATTCTATTTGATATGATTCTTTTCGATTCCATTTGATACGATACTTTTTATTTTGATTCGAATCGATTCTCTTCGGTTCGATTCGTTTTGATTCTTTTCGATTCAATTCTATTCAAATTTTTTCGATTTGATTCGATTCTATTCTTTTAGATTCTACTTGATTTGTTTCTTTTCGATTCGTTTTGATTCGATTCTTTTTGATTCATCTCGATTCGATTCGATTCTTTTGTTTCTTTTTTTATTTTTTTTTATTTTTTTTTATTCTTTTGTTTCGATTCGATTGTTTTCAATTCGAATCTTTTCGTTACATGGAATTCGATTCTTTTCGTTTGATTCTTTATGATTTTTTTCAACGCGATTCAATTCGATTCTTTTTTTATGATAGTCACAGAGAGAGAGAGGCAGAGACACAGGCAGAGGGAGTAGCAGGCTCCATGCACCGGGTGCCCGATGTGGGATTCGATCCCGGGTCTCCAGGAACGCTCCCTGGGCCAAAGGCAGGCGCTAAACAGCTGCGCCACCCAGGGATCCCTCAATTCGATTCTTTTTTATTCGAATCTATTCGATTCTTTTTGATTCGATTTGATTCTATTCGTTTTTTTCGATTTGATTCGATTAGTTCCTTTTTGATTCAATTCAATTCATTTCTTCTGATTCGATTCAATTCGATTCTTTTGGATTCGATTCGATTCTCTTGGATTCGATTCTTTTGGATTCGAATCGAGTAGATTCTTTTAATTTCGATCGGATTCATTTCAATTCGATTCTTTTCGATTCGAATGTTTTCGAATCAATTCGATACTTTTTGATTCGATTCGATTCTTTTCGTGTCGATTTGATTCTTTTCGATTCGATTCTTTTCTATTTGAATCGATTCGATTCTTTTCATTTCGATTCAATTTGATTCAATTCGATTCTTTTCGATCAATTCAATTTGATTGTTTTCGATTTGATTCGATTCGATTCTTTTCTATTCTATTCAGTTCGATTATTTTCCATTCGATGATGCAATTGGATTCTTTTTGATTCGATTCGATTCTTTTCGATTCGATTTGACTCGATTTCATGCTTTTTGATTCGATTCGATTAGAATTTAATCGACTGATTCAATTTGATTCTTTTCTTTTCGGTTGGATTCTTTTCTATTCGATTTTTTTCTATTCAATTCGATTCTTTCAATATAATTCGATTCGATTCATTCGATTCGATTCAATTCTTTACGTTTCAAATCGATTCGTTTCAATTCGAGTCTTTTCAATTTGATGCTTTTCGATTCGGTTCGATTTGATATTTTTAATTTGATTCGAGTCTTTTCGATTCGATTCGATTCTTTTCAATTCGATTCTTTTCGATTCGAGTCTTTTTGATTCGATTCATTTCGATTCGATTCGATTCTTTTCACTCCGATTTGATGCTTTTCCATTTGATCTGATTTGTTTCATTTCGATTGTTTTCGATTCAATTCGATTCTTTTCGATTCCATTAAATTTGATTCGATTCTTTTCGATTCGATTAGATTCTTTTCGATTTGATTCCATTCAGTTCGATTCTTTTCGATTCGATTGGATTCTTTTCGATTTGATTCAATTTTTTCGATTCGATTTGATTTGATTCTTTTCGATTCGATTCAATACGATTCTTTTCATTTCGATTCTAATCGATTCTCTTCGATTCAATTTGTTTCGATTCGTTTCGATTCTATTCGATTTTTTTCGATTCTATTCTATTCGATTCATTTTGAATCATTTCGATTTGATTCTGTTCGAGTGGTTTCTATTAGATTCTTTTCGATTTGATTCAATTCGATTCGAGTCTTTTTGATTCGAGTCTTTTCGACTCGATTCAATTCAATACGATTCTTTTAGATTCGATTCGATTCGATTGTTTTCGTTTCGATTCGACTTTTTTTGATTCGATTCTTTTCGATTCGATTGTTTTCAATTCGATTGATTCGATTCTTTTCAATTCTATGCTATTCAAAGCGATTCTTTTGTATTTGATTCGATTCGATTGTTTTCTTTTTGATTCGGTTCGATTCGTTTCTTTTCGATTCGATTCAATTCTTTTCGATTCGATTCTTTTCGATTCGATTTGATTCTTTTCGATTCGATTCTATTCTATTCTTTTGTATTCCATTCGAATCGATTCGTTTTGATTGAATTCGATTCTTTTCGATTCGATTCAATTAGATTCTTTTCGATTGGATTCAATTTGTTTCGATTCGAATCAATTTGATTCTTTTCGATTGGATTCCATTCGATTCCTTTCGATTTGATTCAATTCGATTCTTTTCGATTCTATTCATTTCGATGATTTTCGTTGAGATTAGATTCTTTTCGATTTGATTTTTTTCGGTTCGAGTCGATTCATTTCGCTTATTTTGGTTACGATCAATTCAATTCGATTCTTTTTGATTTGATTTGATTCTATTCGATTTCTTTCGATTCTATTCTATTGTATTCTTTTCGATTCGATTCCATTCAATCCGATTCTTTTCGATTCGATTCGATTGTTTTAGATTTGATTCCATTCTTTCGATTCTATTTGATATGATTCTTTTCGATTCGATTTGATACGATACTTTTTATTTTGATTCGAATCGATTCTCTTCGGTTCGATTCGTTTTGATTTTCGATTCAATTCTATTCGAATTTTTTCGATTTGATTCGATTCGATTCTTTTAGATTCTACTTGATTTGTTTCTTTTCGATTTGTTTTGATTCGATTCTTTTTGATTCATCTCGATTCGATTCGATTCTTTTGTTTCTTTTTTTATTTTTTTTATTTTTTTTATTCTTTTGTTTCGATTCGATTGTTTTCAATTCGAATCTTTTCGTTACATGGAATTCGATTCTTTTCGTTTGATTCTTTATGATTTTTTTCAACGCGATTCAATTCGATTCTTTTTTTATGATAGTCACAGAGAGAGAGAGGCAGAGACACAGGCAGAGGGAGTAGCAGGCTCCATGCACCGGGTGCCCGATGTGGGATTCGATCCCGGGTCTCCAGGAACGCGCCCTGGGCAAAGGCAGGCGCTAAACAGCTGTGCCACCCAGGGATCCCTCAGTTCGATTCTTTTTATTCGAATCTATTCGATTCTTTTTGATTCGATTTGATTCTATTCGTTTTTTTCGATTTGATTCGATTAGTTCCTTTTTGATTCAATTCAATTCATTTCTTTTGATTCAAATCAATTCGATTCTTTTGGATTCGATTCGATTCTTTTGGATTCGATTCTTTTGGATTCGAATCTAGTAGAATCTTTTCATTTCGATCGGATTCATTTCAATTCGATTCTTTTCGATTCGAATGTTTTCGAATCAATTCGATACTTTTTGATTCGATTCGATTCTTTTCGTGTCGATTTGATTCTTTTCGATTCGATTCTTTTCTTTTTGAATCGATTCGATTCTTTTCATTTCGATTCGATTTGATTCAATTCGATTCTTTTCGATCAATTCAATTTGATTGTTTTCGATTTGATTCGATTCGATTCTTTTCTATTCTATTCAATTCGATTATTTTCCATTCGATGAAGCAATTGGATTCTTTTCGATTCGATTCGATTCTTTTCGATTCGATTCGACTCGATTTCATGCTTTTTGATTCGATTCGACTAGAATTTAATCGACTGATTCAATTTGATTCTTTTCTTTTCGGTTGGATTCTTTTCTATTCGATTTTTTTCTATTCAATTCGATTCTTTCAATTCAATTCGATTCGATTCGATTCGATTCAATTCTTTTCGTTTCAAATCGATTCGTTTCAATTCGAGTCTTTTCAATTTGATGCTTTTCGATTCGGTTCGATTTGATATTTTTAATTTGATTCGAGTCTTTTCGATTCGATTCGATTCTTTTCAATTCGATTCTTTTCGATTCGAGTCTTTTTGATTCGATTCATTTCGATTCGATTCGATTCTTTTCACTCCGATTTGATGCTTTTCCATTTGATCTGATTTGTTTCATTTCGATTCTTTTCGATTCAATTCGATTCTTTTCGATTCCATTAAATTTGATTCGATTCTTTTCGATTCGATTAGATTCTTTTCGATTTGATTCCATTCAGTTCGATTCTTTTCGATTCGATTGGATTCTTTTCGATTTGATTCAATTCTTTCGATTCGATTTGATTTGATTCTTTTCGATTCGATTCAATACGATTCTTTTCATTTCGATTCTAATCGATTCTCTTCGATTCTTTTCGATTCGTTTCGATTCTATTCGATTTTTTTCGATTCTATTCTATTCGATTCATTTTGAATCATTTCGATTTGATTCTGTTCGAGTGGTTTCTATTAGATTCTTTTCGATTTGATTCAATTCGATTCGAGTCTTTTTGATTCGAGTCTTTTCGACTCGATGCAATTCAATACGATTCTTTTAGATTCGATTCGATTCGATTGTTTTCGTTTCGATTCGACTTTTTTTGATTCGATTCTTTTCGATTCGATTGTTTTCAATTCGATTGATTCGATTCTTTTCAATTCTATGCTATTCAAAGCGATTCTTTTGTATTTGATTCGATTCGATTGTTTTCTTTTTGATTCGGTTCGATTCGTTTCTTTTCGATTCGATTCAATTCTTTTCGATTCGATTCTTTTCGATTCGATTTGATTCTTTTCGATTCGATTCTATTCTATTCTTTTGTATTCCATTCGAATCGATTCGTTTTGATTGAATTCGATTCTTTTCGATTCGATTCAATTAGATTCTTTTCGATTGGATTCAATTTGTTTCGATTCGAATCAATTTGATTCTTTTCGATTGGATTCCATTCGATTCCTTTCGATTTGATTCAATTCGATTCTTTTCGATTCTATTCATTTCGATGATTTTCGTTGAGATTAGATTCTTTTCGATTTGATTTTTTTCGGTTCGAGTCGATTCATTTCGCTTATTTTGGTTACGATCAATTCAATTCGATTCTTTTTGATTTGATTTGATTCTATTCGATTTCTTTCGATTCTATTCTATTGTATTCTTTTCGATTCGATTCCATTCAATCCGATTCTTTTCGATTCGATTCGATTGTTTTAGATTTGATTCCATTCTTTCGATTCTATTTGATATGATTCTTTTCGATTCGATTTGATACGATACTTTTTATTTTGATTCGAATCGATTCTCTTCGGTTCGATTCGTTTTGATTTTCGATTCAATTCTATTCGAATTTTTTCGATTTGATTCGATTCGATTCTTTTAGATTCTACTTGATTTGTTTCTTTTCGATTTGTTTTGATTCGATTCTTTTTGATTCATCTCGATTCGATTCGATTCTTTTGTTTCATTTTTTATTTTTTTTATTTTTTTATTCTTTTGTTTCGATTCGATTGTTTTCAATTCGAATCTTTTCGTTACATGGAATTCGATTCTTTTCGTTTGATTCTTTATGATTTTTTTCAACGCGATTCAATTCGATTCTTTTTTTATGATAGTCACAGAGAGAGAGAGGCAGAGACACAGGCAGAGGGAGTAGCAGGCTCCATGCACCGGGTGCCCGATGTGGGATTCGATCCCGGGTCTCCAGGAACGCGCCCTGGGCAAAGGCAGGCGCTAAACAGCTGTGCCACCCAGGGATCCCTCAGTTCGATTCTTTTTATTCGAATCTATTCGATTCTTTTCGATTCGATTAGATTCTTTTCGATTTGATTCCATTCAGTTCGATTCTTTTCGATTCGATTGGATTCTTTTCGATTTGATTCAATTTTTTCGATTCGATTTGATTTGATTCTTTTCGATTCGATTCAATACGATTCTTTTCATTTCGATTCTAATCGATTCTCTTCGATTCTTTTCGATTCGTTTCGATTCTATTCGATTTTTTTCGATTCTATTCTATTCGATTCATTTTGAATCATTTCGATTTGATTCTGTTCGAGTGGTTTCTATTAGATTCTTTTCGATTTGATTCAATTCGATTCGAGTCTTTTTGATTTGAGTCTTTTCGACTCGATGCAATTCAATACGATTCTTTTAGATTCGATTCGATTCGATTGTTTTCGTTTCGATTCGACTTTTTTTGATTCGATTCTTTTCGATTCGATTGTTTTCAATTCGATTGATTCGATTCTTTTCAATTCTATGCTATTCAAAGCGATTCTTTTGTATTTGATTCGATTCGATTGTTTTCTTTTTGATTCGGTTCGATTCGTTTCTTTTCGATTCGATTCAATTCTTTTCGATTCGATTCTTTTCGATTCGATTTGATTCTTTTCGATTCTATTCTATTCTATTCTTTTATATTCCATTCGAATCGATTCGTTTTGATTGAATTCGATTCTTTTCGATTCGATTCAATTAGATTCTTTTCGATTGGATTCAATTTGTTTCGATTCGATTCAATTTGATTCTTTTCGATTGGATTCCATTCGATTCTTTTCGATTTGATTCAATTCGATTCTTTTCGATTCTATTCATTTCGATTATTTTCGTTGAGATTAGATTCTTTTCGATTTGATTTTTTCGGTTCGAGTCGATTCATTTCGCTTATTTTGGTTAGGATCAATTCAATTCGATTCTTTTTGATTTGATTTGATTCTATTCGATTTCTTTCGATTCTATTCTATTGTATTCTTTTCTTTTCCATTCCGTTCAATTCGATTCTTTTCGATTCGATTCGATTGTTTTAGATTTGATGCCCATTCTTTCGATTCTATTTGATATGATTCTTTTCGATTCCATTTGATACGATACTTTTTATTTTGATTCGAATCGATTCTCTTCGGTTCGATTCGTTTTGATTCTTTTCGATTCAATTCTATTCAAATTTTTTCGATTTGATTCGATTCTATTCTTTTAGATTCTACTTGATTTGTTTCTTTTCGATTCGTTTTGATTCGATTCTTTTTGATTCATCTCGATTCGATTCGATTCTTTTGTTTCTTTTTTTATTTTTTTTTATTTTTTTTTATTCTTTTGTTTCGATTCGATTGTTTTCAATTCGAATCTTTTCGTTACATGGAATTCGATTCTTTTCGTTTGATTCTTTATGATTTTTTTCAACGCGATTCAATTCGATTCTTTTTTTATGATAGTCACAGAGAGAGAGAGGCAGAGACACAGGCAGAGGGAGTAGCAGGCTCCATGCACCGGGTGCCCGATGTGGGATTCGATCCCGGGTCTCCAGGAACGCTCCCTGGGCCAAAGGCAGGCGCTAAACAGCTGCGCCACCCAGGGATCCCTCAATTCGATTCTTTTTTATTCGAATCTATTCGATTCTTTTTGATTCGATTTGATTCTATTCGTTTTTTTCGATTTGATTCGATTAGTTCCTTTTTGATTCAATTCAATTCATTTCTTCTGATTCGATTCAATTCGATTCTTTTGGATTCGATTCGATTCTCTTGGATTCGATTCTTTTGGATTCGAATCGAGTAGATTCTTTTAATTTCGATCGGATTCATTTCAATTCGATTCTTTTCGATTCGAATGTTTTCGAATCAATTCGATACTTTTTGATTCGATTCGATTCTTTTCGTGTCGATTTGATTCTTTTCGATTCGATTCTTTTCTATTTGAATCGATTCGATTCTTTTCATTTCGATTCAATTTGATTCAATTCGATTCTTTTCGATCAATTCAATTTGATTGTTTTCGATTTGATTCGATTCGATTCTTTTCTATTCTATTCAATTCGATTATTTTCCATTCGATGATGCAATTGGATTCTTTTTGATTCGATTCGATTCTTTTCGATTCGATTTGACTCGATTTCATGCTTTTTGATTCGATTCGATTAGAATTTAATCGACTGATTCAATTTGATTCTTTTCTTTTCGGTTGGATTCTTTTCTATTCGATTTTTTTCTATTCAATTCGATTCTTTCAATATAATTCGATTCGATTCATTCGATTCGATTCAATTCTTTACGTTTCAAATCGATTCGTTTCAATTCGAGTCTTTTCAATTTGATGCTTTTCGATTCGGTTCGATTTGATATTTTTAATTTGATTCGAGTCTTTTCGATTCGATTCGATTCTTTTCAATTCGATTCTTTTCGATTCGAGTCTTTTTGATTCGATTCATTTCGATTCGATTCGATTCTTTTCACTCCGATTTGATGCTTTTCCATTTGATCTGATTTGTTTCATTTCGATTGTTTTCGATTCAATTCGATTCTTTTCGATTCCATTAAATTTGATTCGATTCTTTTCGATTCGATTAGATTCTTTTCGATTTGATTCCATTCAGTTCGATTCTTTTCGATTCGATTGGATTCTTTTCGATTTGATTCAATTTTTTCGATTCGATTTGATTTGATTCTTTTCGATTCGATTCAATACGATTCTTTTCATTTCGATTCTAATCGATTCTCTTCGATTCAATTTGTTTCGATTCGTTTCGATTCTATTCGATTTTTTTCGATTCTATTCTATTCGATTCATTTTGAATCATTTCGATTTGATTCTGTTCGAGTGGTTTCTATTAGATTCTTTTCGATTTGATTCAATTCGATTCGAGTCTTTTTGATTCGAGTCTTTTCGACTCGATTCAATTCAATACGATTCTTTTAGATTCGATTCGATTCGATTGTTTTCGTTTCGATTCGACTTTTTTTGATTCGATTCTTTTCGATTCGATTGTTTTCAATTCGATTGATTCGATTCTTTTCAATTCTATGCTATTCAAAGCGATTCTTTTGTATTTGATTCGATTCGATTGTTTTCTTTTTGATTCGGTTCGATTCGTTTCTTTTCGATTCGATTCAATTCTTTTCGATTCGATTCTTTTCGATTCGATTTGATTCTTTTCGATTCGATTCTATTCTATTCTTTTGTATTCCATTCGAATCGATTCGTTTTGATTGAATTCGATTCTTTTCGATTCGATTCAATTAGATTCTTTTCGATTGGATTCAATTTGTTTCGATTCGAATCAATTTGATTCTTTTCGATTGGATTCCATTCGATTCCTTTCGATTTGATTCAATTCGATTCTTTTCGATTCTATTCATTTCGATGATTTTCGTTGAGATTAGATTCTTTTCGATTTGATTTTTTTCGGTTCGAGTCGATTCATTTCGCTTATTTTGGTTACGATCAATTCAATTCGATTCTTTTTGATTTGATTTGATTCTATTCGATTTCTTTCGATTCTATTCTATTGTATTCTTTTCGATTCGATTCCATTCAATCCGATTCTTTTCGATTCGATTCGATTGTTTTAGATTTGATTCCATTCTTTCGATTCTATTTGATATGATTCTTTTCGATTCGATTTGATACGATACTTTTTATTTTGATTCGAATCGATTCTCTTCGGTTCGATTCGTTTTGATTTTCGATTCAATTCTATTCGAATTTTTTCGATTTGATTCGATTCGATTCTTTTAGATTCTACTTGATTTGTTTCTTTTCGATTTGTTTTGATTCGATTCTTTTTGATTCATCTCGATTCGATTCGATTCTTTTGTTTCTTTTTTTATTTTTTTTATTTTTTTTATTCTTTTGTTTCGATTCGATTGTTTTCAATTCGAATCTTTTCGTTACATGGAATTCGATTCTTTTCGTTTGATTCTTTATGATTTTTTTCAACGCGATTCAATTCGATTCTTTTTTTATGATAGTCACAGAGAGAGAGAGGCAGAGACACAGGCAGAGGGAGTAGCAGGCTCCATGCACCGGGTGCCCGATGTGGGATTCGATCCCGGGTCTCCAGGAACGCGCCCTGGGCAAAGGCAGGCGCTAAACAGCTGTGCCACCCAGGGATCCCTCAGTTCGATTCTTTTTATTCGAATCTATTCGATTCTTTTTGATTCGATTTGATTCTATTCGTTTTTTTCGATTTGATTCGATTAGTTCCTTTTTGATTCAATTCAATTCATTTCTTTTGATTCAAATCAATTCGATTCTTTTGGATTCGATTCGATTCTTTTGGATTCGATTCTTTTGGATTCGAATCTAGTAGAATCTTTTCATTTCGATCGGATTCATTTCAATTCGATTCTTTTCGATTCGAATGTTTTCGAATCAATTCGATACTTTTTGATTCGATTCGATTCTTTTCGTGTCGATTTGATTCTTTTCGATTCGATTCTTTTCTATTTGAATCGATTCGATTCTTTTCATTTCGATTCGATTTGATTCAATTCGATTCTTTTCGATCAATTCAATTTGATTGTTTTCGATTTGATTCGATTCGATTCTTTTCTATTCTATTCAATTCGATTATTTTCCATTCGATGAAGCAATTGGATTCTTTTCGATTCGATTCGATTCTTTTCGATTCGATTCGACTCGATTTCATGCTTTTTGATTCGATTCGACTAGAATTTAATCGACTGATTCAATTTGATTCTTTTCTTTTCGGTTGGATTCTTTTCTATTCGATTTTTTTCTATTCAATTCGATTCTTTCAATTCAATTCGATTCGATTCGATTCGATTCAATTCTTTTCGTTTCAAATCGATTCGTTTCAATTCGAGTCTTTTCAATTTGATGCTTTTCGATTCGGTTCGATTTGATATTTTTAATTTGATTCGAGTCTTTTCGATTCGATTGGATTCTTTTCGATTTGATTCAATTCTTTCGATTCGATTTGATTTGATTCTTTTCGATTCGATTCAATACGATTCTTTTCATTTCGATTCTAATCGATTCTCTTCGATTCTTTTCGATTCGTTTCGATTCTATTCGATTTTTTTCGATTCTATTCTATTCGATTCATTTTGAATCATTTCGATTTGATTCTGTTCGAGTGGTTTCTATTAGATTCTTTTCGATTTGATTCAATTCGATTCGAGTCTTTTTGATTCGAGTCTTTTCGACTCGATGCAATTCAATACGATTCTTTTAGATTCGATTCGATTCGATTGTTTTCGTTTCGATTCGACTTTTTTGATTCGATTCTTTTCGATTCGATTGTTTTCAATTCGATTGATTCGATTCTTTTCAATTCTATGCTATTCAAAGCGATTCTTTTGTATTTGATTCGATTCGATTGTTTTCTTTTTGATTCGGTTCGATTCGTTTCTTTTCGATTCGATTCAATTCTTTTCGATTCGATTCTTTTCGATTCGATTTGATTCTTTTCGATTCGATTCTATTCTATTCTTTTGTATTCCATTCGAATCGATTCGTTTTGATTGAATTCGATTCTTTTCGATTCGATTCAATTAGATTCTTTTCGATTGGATTCAATTTGTTTCGATTCGAATCAATTTGATTCTTTTCGATTGGATTCCATTCGATTCCTTTCGATTTGATTCAATTCGATTCTTTTCGATTCTATTCATTTCGATGATTTTCGTTGAGATTAGATTCTTTTCGATTTGATTTTTTTCGGTTCGAGTCGATTCATTTCGCTTATTTTGGTTACGATCAATTCAATTCGATTCTTTTTGATTTGATTTGATTCTATTCGATTTCTTTCGATTCTATTCTATTGTATTCTTTTCGATTCGATTCCATTCAATCCGATTCTTTTCGATTCGATTCGATTGTTTTAGATTTGATTCCATTCTTTCGATTCTATTTGATATGATTCTTTTCGATTCGATTTGATACGATACTTTTTATTTTGATTCGAATCGATTCTCTTCGGTTCGATTCGTTTTGATTTTCGATTCAATTCTATTCGAATTTTTTCGATTTGATTCGATTCGATTCTTTTAGATTCTACTTGATTTGTTTCTTTTCGATTTGTTTTGATTCGATTCTTTTTGATTCATCTCGATTCGATTCGATTCTTTTGTTTCTTTTTTTATTTTTTTTATTTTTTTTATTCTTTTGTTTCGATTCGATTGTTTTCAATTCGAATCTTTTCGTTACATGGAATTCGATTCTTTTCGTTTGATTCTTTATGATTTTTTTCAACGCGATTCAATTCGATTCTTTTTTTATGATAGTCACAGAGAGAGAGAGGCAGAGACACAGGCAGAGGGAGTAGCAGGCTCCATGCACCGGGTGCCCGATGTGGGATTCGATCCCGGGTCTCCAGGAACGCGCCCTGGGCAAAGGCAGGCGCTAAACAGCTGTGCCTCCCAGGGATCCCTCAGTTCGATTCTTTTTTATTCGAATCTATTCGATTCTTTTTGATTCGATTTGATTCTATTCGTTTTTTTCGATTTGATTCGATTAGTTCCTTTTTGATTCAATTCAATTCATTTCTTTTGATTCAAATCAATTCGATTCTTTTGGATTCGATTCGATTCTTTTGGATTCGATTCTTTTGGATTCGAATCTAGTAGAATCTTTTCATTTCGATCGGATTCATTTCAATTCGATTCTTTTCGATTCGAATGTTTTCGAATCAATTCGATACTTTTTGATTCGATTCGATTCTTTTCGTGTCGATTTGATTCTTTTCGATTCGATTCTTTTCTATTTGAATCGATTCGATTCTTTTCATTTCGATTCGATTTGATTCAATTCGATTCTTTTCGATCAATTCAATTTGATTGTTTTCGATTTGATTCGATTCGATTCTTTTCTATTCTATTCAATTCGATTATTTTCCATTTATTGAAGCAATTGGATTCTTTTCGATTCGATTCGATTCTTTTCGATTCGATTCGACTCGATTTCATGCTTTTTGATTCGATTCGAGTAGAATTTAATCGACTGATTCAATTTGATTCTTTTCTTTTCGGTTGGATTCTTTTCTATTCGATTTTTTTCTATTCAATTCGATTCTTTCAATTCAATTTGATTCGATTCGATTCGATTCAATTCTTTTCGTTTCAAATCGATTCGTTTCAATTCGAGTCTTTTCAATTTGATGCTTTTCGATTCGGTTCGATTTGATATTTTTAATTTGATTCGAGTCTTTTCGATTCGATTCGATTCTTTTCAATTCGATTCTTTTCGATTCGATTCTTTTGATTCGATTCATTTCGATTCGATTCGATTCTTTTCAATCCGATTTGATGCTTTTCCATTTGATCTGATTTGTTTCATTTCGATTCTTTTCGATTCATTTCGATTCTTTTCGATTCCATTAAATTTGATTCGATTCTTTTCGATTCGATTAGATTCTTTTCGATTTGATTCCATTCAGTTCGATTCTTTTCGATTCGATTGGATTCTTTTCGATTTGATTCAATTCTTTGGATTCGATTTGATTTGATTCTTTTCGATTCGATTCAATACGATTCTTTTCATTTCGATTCTAATCGATTCTCTTCGATTCAATTTGTTTCGATTCGTTTCGATTCTATTCGATTTTTTTCGATTCTATTCTATTCGATTCATTTTGAATCATTTCGATTTGATTCTGTTCGAGTGGTTTCTATTAGATTCTTTTCGATTTGATTCAATTCGATTCGAGTCTTTTTGATTCGAGTCTTTTCGACTCGATGCAATTCAATACGATTCTTTTAGATTCGATTCGATTCGATTGTTTACGTTTCGATTTGACTTTTTTTGATTCGATTCTTTTCGATTCGATTGTTTTCAATTCGATTGATTCGATTCTTTTCAATTCTATGCTATTCAAAGCGATTCTTTTGTATTTGATTCGATTCGATTGTTTTCTTTTTGATTCGGTTCGATTCGTTTCTTTTCGATTCGATTCAATTCTTTTCGATTCGATTCTTTTCGATTCGATTTGATTCTTTTCGATTCGATTCTATTCTATTCTTTTGTATTCCATTCGAATCGATTCGTTTTGATTGAATTCGATTCTTTTCGATTCGATTCAATTAGATTCTTTTCGATTGGATTCAATTTGTTTCGATTCGAATCAATTTGATTCTTTTCGATTGGATTCCATTCGATTCCTTTCGATTTGATTCAATTCGATTCTTTTCGATTCTATTCATTTCGATGATTTTCGTTGAGATTAGATTCTTTTCGATTTGATTTTTTTCGGTTCGAGTCGATTCATTTCGCTTATTTTGGTTACGATCAATTCAATTCGATTCTTTTTGATTTGATTTGATTCTATTCGATTTCTTTCGATTCTATTCTATTGTATTCTTTTCGATTCGATTCCATTCAATCCGATTCTTTTCGATTCGATTCGATTGTTTTAGATTTGATTCCATTCTTTCGATTCTATTTGATATGATTCTTTTCGATTCGATTTGATACGATACTTTTTATTTTGATTCGAATCGATTCTCTTCGGTTCGATTCGTTTTGATTTTCGATTCAATTCTATTCGAATTTTTTCGATTTGATTCGATTCGATTCTTTTAGATTCTACTTGATTTGTTTCTTTTCGATTTGTTTTGATTCGATTCTTTTTGATTCATCTCGATTCGATTCGATTCTTTTGTTTCTTTTTTTATTTTTTTTATTTTTTTTATTCTTTTGTTTCGATTCGATTGTTTTCAATTCGAATCTTTTCGTTACATGGAATTCGATTCTTTTCGTTTGATTCTTTATGATTTTTTTCAACGCGATTCAATTCGATTCTTTTTTTATGATAGTCACAGAGAGAGAGAGGCAGAGACACAGGCAGAGGGAGTAGCAGGCTCCATGCACCGGGTGCCCGATGTGGGATTCGATCCCGGGTCTCCAGGAACGCGCCCTGGGCAAAGGCAGGCGCTAAACAGCTGTGCCACCCAGGGATCCCTCAGTTCGATTCTTTTTATTCGAATCTATTCGATTCTTTTTGATTCGATTTGATTCTATTCGTTTTTTTCGATTTGATTCGATTAGTTCCTTTTTGATTCAATTCTATTCATTTCTTTTGATTCAAATCAATTCGATTCTTTTGGATTCGATTCGATTCTTTTGGATTCGATTCTTTTGGATTCGAATCTAGTAGAATCTTTTCATTTCGATCGGATTCATTTCAATTCGATTCTTTTCGATTCGAATGTTTTCGAATCAATTCGATACTTTTTGATTCGATTCGATTCTTTTCGTGTCGATTTGATTCTTTTCGATTCGATTCTTTTCTATTTGAATCGATTCGATTCTTTTCATTTCGATTCGATTTGATTCAATTCGATTCTTTTCGATCAATTCAATTTGATTGTTTTCGATTTGATTCGATTCGATTCTTTTCTATTCTATTCAATTCGATTATTTTCCATTCGATGAAGCAATTGGATTCTTTTCGATTCGATTCGATTCTTTTCGATTCGATTCGACTCGATTTCATGCTTTTTGATTCGATTCGACTAGAATTTAATCGACTGATTCAATTTGATTCTTTTCTTTTCGGTTGGATTCTTTTCTATTCGATTTTTTTCTATTCAATTCGATTCTTTCAATTCAATTCGATTCGATTCGATTCGATTCAATTCTTTTCGTTTCAAATCGATTCGTTTCAATTCGAGTCTTTTCAATTTGATGCTTTTCGATTCGGTTCGATTTGATATTTTTAATTTGATTCGAGTCTTTTCGATTCGATTCGATTCTTTTCAATTCGATTCTTTTCGATTCGATTCTTTTGATTCGATTCATTTCGATTCGATTCGATTCTTTTCAATCCGATTTGATGCTTTTCCATTTGATCTGATTTGTTTCATTTCGATTCTTTTCGATTCATTTCGATTCTTTTCGATTCCATTAAATTTGATTCGATTCTTTTCGATTCGATTAGATTCTTTTCGATTTGATTCCATTCAGTTCGATTCTTTTCGATTCGATTGGATTCTTTTCGATTTGATTCAATTCTTTGGATTCGATTTGATTTGATTCTTTTCGATTCGATTCAATACGATTCTTTTCATTTCGATTCTAATCGATTCTCTTCTATTCTTTTCGATTCGTTTCGATTCTATTCGATTTTTTTCGATTCTATTCTATTCGATTCATTTTGAATCATTTCGATTTGATTCTGTTCGAGTGGTTTCTATTAGATTCTTTTCGATTTGATTCAATTCGATTCGAGTCTTTTTGATTCGAGTCTTTTCGACTCGATGCAATTCAATACGATTCTTTTAGATTCGATTCGATTCGATTGTTTACGTTTCGATTCGACTTTTTTTGATTCGATTCTTTTCGATTCGATTGTTTTCAATTCGATGGATTCGATTCTTTTCAATTCTATGCTATTCAAAGCGATTCTTTTGTATTTGATTCGATTCGATTGTTTTCTTTTTGATTCGGTTCGATTCGTTTCTTTTCGATTCGATTCAATTCTTTTCGATTCGATTCTTTTCGATTCGATTTGATTCTTTTCGATTCGATTCTATTCTATTCTTTTGTATTCCATTCGAATCGATTCGTTTTGATTGAATTCGATTCTTTTCGATTCGATTCAATTAGATTCTTTTCGATTGGATTCAATTTGTTTCGATTCGAATCAATTTGATTCTTTTCGATTGGATTCCATTCGATTCCTTTCGATTTGATTCAATTCGATTCTTTTCGATTCTATTCATTTCGATGATTTTCGTTGAGATTAGATTCTTTTCGATTTGATTTTTTTCGGTTCGAGTCGATTCATTTCGCTTATTTTGGTTACGATCAATTCAATTCGATTCTTTTTGATTTGATTTGATTCTATTCGATTTCTTTCGATTCTATTCTATTGTATTCTTTTCGATTCGATTCCATTCAATCCGATTCTTTTCGATTCGATTCGATTGTTTTAGATTTGATTCCATTCTTTCGATTCTATTTGATATGATTCTTTTCGATTCGATTTGATACGATACTTTTTATTTTGATTCGAATCGATTCTCTTCGGTTCGATTCGTTTTGATTTTCGATTCAATTCTATTCGAATTTTTTCGATTTGATTCGATTCGATTCTTTTAGATTCTACTTGATTTGATTCTTTTCGATTTGTTTTGATTCGATTCTTTTTGATTCATCTCGATTCGATTCGATTCTTTTGTTTCATTTTTTATTTTTTTATTTTTTTTATTCTTTTGTTTCGATTCGATTGTTTTCAATTCGAATCTTTTCGTTACATGGAATTCGATTCTTTTCGTTTGATTCTTTATGATTTTTTTCAACGCGATTCAATTCGATTCTTTTTTTATGATAGTCACAGAGAGAGAGAGGCAGAGACACAGGCAGAGGGAGTAGCAGGCTCCATGCACCGGGTGCCCGATGTGGGATTCGATCCCGGGTCTCCAGGAACGCGCCCTGGGCAAAGGCAGGCGCTAAACAGCTGTGCCACCCAGGGATCCCTCAGTTCGATTCTTTTTATTCGAATCTATTCGATTCTTTTCGATTCGATTAGATTCTTTTCGATTTGATTCCATTCAGTTCGATTCTTTTCGATTCGATTGGATTCTTTTCGATTTGATTCAATTTTTTCGATTCGATTTGATTTGATTCTTTTCGATTCGATTCAATACGATTCTTTTCATTTCGATTCTAATCGATTCTCTTCGATTCTTTTCGATTCGTTTCGATTTTATTCGATTTTTTTCGATTCTATTCTATTCGATTCATTTTGAATCATTTCGATTTGATTCTGTTCGAGTGGTTTCTATTAGATTCTTTTCGATTTGATTCAATTCGATTCGAGTCTTTTTGATTTGAGTCTTTTCGACTCGATGCAATTCAATACGATTCTTTTAGATTCGATTCGATTCGATTGTTTTCGTTTCGATTCGACTTTTTTTGATTCGATTCTTTTCGATTCGATTGTTTTCAATTCGATTGATTCGATTCTTTTCAATTCTATGCTATTCAAAGCGATTCTTTTGTATTTGATTCGATTCGATTGTTTTCTTTTTGATTCGGTTCGATTCGTTTCTTTTCGATTCGATTCAATTCTTTTCGATTCGATTCTTTTCGATTCGATTTGATTCTTTTCTATTCTATTCTATTCTATTCTTTTATATTCCATTCGAATTGATTCGTTTTGATTGAATTCGATTCTTTTCGATTAGATTCAATTAGATTCTTTTCGATTGGATTCAATTTGTTTCGATTCGATTCAATTTTATTCTTTTCGATTGGATTCCATTCGATTCTTTTCGATTTGATTCAATTCGATTCTTTTCGATTCTATTCATTTCGATGATTTTCGTTGAGATTAGATTCTTTTCGATTTGATTTTTTTCGGTTCGAGTCGATTCATTTCGCTTATTTTGGTTACGATCAATTCAATTCGATTCTTTTTGATTTGATTTGATTCTATTCGATTTCTTTCGATTCTATTCTATTGTATTCTTTTCGATTCGATTCCATTCAATCCGATTCTTTTCGATTCGATTCGATTGTTTTAGATTTGATTCCATTCTTTCGATTCTATTTGATATGATTCTTTTCGATTCGATTTGATACGATACTTTTTATTTTGATTCGAATCGATTCTCTTCGGTTCGATTCGTTTTGATTTTCGATTCAATTCTATTCGAATTTTTTCGATTTGATTCGATTCGATTCTTTTAGATTCTACTTGATTTGTTTCTTTTCGATTTGTTTTGATTCGATTCTTTTTGATTCATCTCGATTCGATTCGATTCTTTTGTTTCATTTTTTATTTTTTTATTTTTTTTATTCTTTTGTTTCGATTCGATTGTTTTCAATTCGAATCTTTTCGTTACATGGAATTCGATTCTTTTCGTTTGATTCTTTATGATTTTTTTCAACGCGATTCAATTCGATTCTTTTTTTATGATAGTCACAGAGAGAGAGAGGCAGAGACACAGGCAGAGGGAGTAGCAGGCTCCATGCACCGGGTGCCCGATGTGGGATTCGATCCCGGGTCTCCAGGAACGCGCCCTGGGCAAAGGCAGGCGCTAAACAGCTGTGCCACCCAGGGATCCCTCAGTTCGATTCTTTTTATTCGAATCTATTCGATTCTTTTCGATTCGATTAGATTCTTTTCGATTTGATTCCATTCAGTTCGATTCTTTTCGATTCGATTGGATTCTTTTCGATTTGATTCAATTTTTTCGATTCGATTTGATTTGATTCTTTTCGATTCGATTCAATACGATTCTTTTCATTTCGATTCTAATCGATTCTCTTCGATTCTTTTCGATTCGTTTCGATTTTATTCGATTTTTTTCGATTCTATTCTATTCGATTCATTTTGAATCATTTCGATTTGATTCTGTTCGAGTGGTTTCTATTAGATTCTTTTCGATTTGATTCAATTCGATTCGAGTCTTTTTGATTTGAGTCTTTTCGACTCGATGCAATTCAATACGATTCTTTTAGATTCGATTCGATTCGATTGTTTTCGTTTCGATTCGACTTTTTTTGATTCGATTCTTTTCGATTCGATTGTTTTCAATTCGATTGATTCGATTCTTTTCAATTCTATGCTATTCAAAGCGATTCTTTTGTATTTGATTCGATTCGATTGTTTTCTTTTTGATTCGGTTCGATTCGTTTCTTTTCGATTCGATTCAATTCTTTTCGATTCGATTCTTTTCGATTCGATTTGATTCTTTTCTATTCTATTCTATTCTATTCTTTTATATTCCATTCGAATTGATTCGTTTTGATTGAATTCGATTCTTTTCGATTCGATTCAATTAGATTCTTTTCGATTGGATTCAATTTGTTTCGATTCGATTCAATTTTATTCTTTTCGATTGGATTCCATTCGATTCTTTTCGATTTGATTCAATTCGATTCTTTTCGATTCTATTCATTTCGATGATTTTCGTTGAGATTAGATTCTTTTCGATTTGATTTTTTTCGGTTCGAGTCGATTCATTTCGCTTATTTTGGTTACGATCAATTCAATTCGATTCTTTTTGATTTGATTTGATTCTATTCGATTTCTTTCGATTCTATTCTATTGTATTCTTTTCGATTCGATTCCATTCAATCCGATTCTTTTCGATTCGATTCGATTGTTTTAGATTTGATTCCATTCTTTCGATTCTATTTGATATGATTCTTTTCGATTCGATTTGATACGATACTTTTTATTTTGATTCGAATCGATTCTCTTCGGTTCGATTCGTTTTGATTCTTTTCGATTCAATTCTATTCGAATTTTTTCGATTTGATTCGATTCGATTCTTTTAGATTCTACTTGATTTGTTTCTTTTCGATTCGTTTTGATTCGATTCTTTTTGATTCATGTCGATTCGATTCGATTCTTTTGTTTAGATTCGATTCTTTTCAATTCGAATCTTTTCGTTACATGGAATTCGATTCTTTTCGTTTGATTCTTTATGATTTTTTTCAACGCGATTCAATTCGATTCTTTTTTTATGATAGTCACAGAGAGAGAGAGGCAGAGACACAGGCAGAGGGAGTAGCAGGCTCCATGCACCGGGTGCCCGATGTGGGATTCGATCCCGGGTCTCCAGGAACGCGCCCTGGGCAAAGGCAGGCGCTAAACAGCTGTGCCACCCAGGGATCCCTCAGTTCGATTCTTTTTATTCGAATCTATTCGATTCTTTTCGATTCGATTAGATTCTTTTCGATTTGATTCCATTCAGTTCGATTCTTTTCGATTCGATTGGATTCTTTTCGATTTGATTCAATTTTTTCGATTCGATTTGATTTGATTCTTTTCGATTCGATTCAATACGATTCTTTTCATTTCGATTCTAATCGATTCTCTTCGATTCTTTTCGATTCGTTTCGATTTTATTCGATTTTTTTCGATTCTATTCTATTCGATTCATTTTGAATCATTTCGATTTGATTCTGTTCGAGTGGTTTCTATTAGATTCTTTTCGATTTGATTCAATTCGATTCGAGTCTTTTTGATTTGAGTCTTTTCGACTCGATGCAATTCAATACGATTCTTTTAGATTCGATTCGATTCGATTGTTTTCGTTTCGATTCGACTTTTTTTGATTCGATTCTTTTCGATTCGATTGTTTTCAATTCGATTGATTCGATTCTTTTCAATTCTATGCTATTCAAAGCGATTCTTTTGTATTTGATTCGATTCGATTGTTTTCTTTTTGATTCGGTTCGATTCGTTTCTTTTCGATTCGATTCAATTCTTTTCGATTCGATTCTTTTCGATTCGATTTGATTCTTTTCTATTCTATTCTATTCTATTCTTTTATATTCCATTCGAATTGATTCGTTTTGATTGAATTCGATTCTTTTCGATTCGATTCAATTAGATTCTTTTCGATTGGATTCAATTTGTTTCGATTCGATTCAATTTGATTCTTTTCGATTGGATTCCATTCGATTCTTTTCGATTTGATTCAATTCGATTCTTTTCGATTCTATTCATTTCGATGATTTTCGTTGAGATTAGATTCTTTTCGATTTGATTTTTTTCGGTTCGAGTCGATTCATTTCGCTTATTTTGGTTACGATCAATTCAATTCGATTCTTTTTGATTTGATTTGATTCTATTCGATTTCTTTCGATTCTATTCTATTGTATTCTTTTCGATTCGATTCCATTCAATCCGATTCTTTTCGATTCGATTCGATTGTTTTAGATTTGATTCCATTCTTTCGATTCTATTTGATATGATTCTTTTCGATTCGATTTGATACGATACTTTTTATTTTGATTCGAATCGATTCTCTTCGGTTCGATTCGTTTTGATTCTTTTCGATTCAATTCTATTCGAATTTTTTCGATTTGATTCGATTCGATTCTTTTAGATTCTACTTGATTTGTTTCTTTTCGATTCGTTTTGATTCGATTCTTTTTGATTCATGTCGATTCGATTCGATTCTTTTGTTTAGATTCGATTCTTTTCAATTCGAATCTTTTCGTTACATGGAATTCGATTCTTTTCGTTTGATTCTTTATGATTTTTTTCAACGCGATTCAATTCGATTCTTTTTTTATGATAGTCACAGAGAGAGAGAGGCAGAGAAACAGGCAGAGGGAGTAGCAGGCTCCATGCACCGGGTGCCCGATGTGGGATTCGATCCCGGGTCTCCAGGAACGCTCCCTGGGCCAAAGGCAGGCGCTAAACAGCTGCGCCACCCAGGGATCCCTCAATTCGATTCTTTTTTATTCGAATCTATTCGATTCTTTTTGATTCGATTTGATTCTATTCGTTTTTTTCGATTTGATTCGATTAGTTCCTTTTTGATTCAATTCAATTCATTTCTTCTGATTCGATTCAATTCGATTCTTTTGGATTCGATTCGATTCTCTTGGATTCGATTCTTTTGGATTCGAATCGAGTAGATTCTTTTAATTTCGATCGGATTCATTTCAATTCGATTCTTTTCGATTCGAATGTTTTCGAATCAATTCGATACTTTTTGATTCGATTCTTTTCGTGTCGATTTGATTCTTTTCGATTCGATTCTTTTCTATTTGAATCGATTCGATTCTTTTCATTTCGATTCAATTTGATTCAATTCGATTCTTTTCGATCAATTCAATTTGATTGTTTTCGATTTGATTCGATTCGATTCTTTTCTATTCTATTCAATTCGATTATTTTCCATTCGATGATGCAATTGGATTCTTTTTGATTCGATTCGATTCTTTTCGATTCGATTTGACTCGATTTCATGCTTTTTGATTCGATTCGATTAGAATTTAATCGACTGATTCAATTTGATTCTTTTCTTTTCGGTTGGATTCTTTTCTATTCGATTTTTTTCTATTCAATTCGATTCTTTCAATATAATTCGATTCGATTCATTCGATTCGATTCAATTCTTTACGTTTCAAATCGATTCGTTTCAATTCGAGTCTTTTCAATTTGATGCTTTTCGATTCGGTTCGATTTGATATTTTTAATTTGATTCGAGTCTTTTCGATTCGATTCGATTCTTTTCAATTCGATTCTTTTCGATTCGAGTCTTTTTGATTCGATTCATTTCGATTCGATTCGATTCTTTTCAATCCGATTTGATGCTTTTCCATTTGATCTGATTTGTTTCATTTCGATTCTTTTCGATTCAATTCGATTCTTTTCGATTCCATTAAATTTGATTCGATTCTTTTCGATTCGATTAGATTCTTTTCGATTTGATTCCATTCAGTTCGATTTTTTTCGCTTCGATTGGATTCTTTTCAATTTGATTCAATTCTTTCGATTCGATTTGATTTGATTCTTTTCGATTCGATTCAATACGATTCGTTTCATTTCGATTCTAATCGATCCTCTTCGATTCATTTCGTTTCGATTCGTTTCGATTCTATTCGATGTTTTTCGATTCTATTCTATTCGATTCATTTTGAATCATTTCCATTTGATTCTGTTCGAGTGGTTTCTATTAGATTCTTTTCGATTTGATTCAATTCGATTCGAGTCTTTTTGATTCGAGTCTTTTCGACTCGATTCAATTCAATACGATTCTTTTAGATTCGATTCGATTCGATTGTTTTCGTTTCGATTCGACTTTTTTGATTCGATTCTTTTCGATTCGATTGTTTTCAATTCGATTGATTCGATTCTTTTCAATTCTATGCTATTCAAAGCGATTCTTTTGTATTTGATTCGATTCGATTGTTTTCTTTTTGATTCGGTTTGATTCGTTTCTTTTCGATTCGATTCAATTCTTTTCGATTCGATTCTTTTCGATTCGATTTGATTCTTTTCGATTCGATTCTATTCTATTCTTTTGTATTCCATTCGAATCGATTCGTTTTGATTGAATTCGATTCTTTTCGATTCGATTCAATTAGATTCTTTTCGATTGGATTCAATTTGTTTCGATTCGAATCAATTTGATTCTTTTCGATTGGATTCCATTCGATTCCTTTCGATTTGATTCAATTCGATTCTTTTCGATTCTATTCATTTCGATGATTTTCGTTGAGATTAGATTCTTTTCGATTTGATTTTTTTCGGTTCGAGTCGATTCATTTCGCTTATTTTGGTTACGATCAATTCAATTCGATTCTTTTTGATTTGATTTGATTCTATTCGATTTCTTTCGATTCTATTCTATTGTATTCTTTTCTTTTCCATTCCGTTCAATTCGATTCTTTTCGATTCGATTCGATTGTTTTAGAATTGATTCCATTCTTTCGATTCTATTTGATATGATTCTTTTCGATTCGATTTGATACGATACTTTTTATTTTGATTCGAATCGATTCTCTTCGGTTCGATTCATTTTGATTCTTTTCGATTCAATTCTATTCGAATTTTTTCGATTTGATTCGATTCGATTCTTTTAGATTCTACTTGATTTGTTTCTTTTCGATTCGTTTTGATTCGATTCTTTTTGATTCATGTCGATTCGATTCGATTCTTTTGTTTCTTTTTTTTTAATTTTTATTTTTTTTTGATTCTTTTGTTTCGATTCGATTCTTTTCAATTCGAATCTTTTCGTTACATGGAATTCGATTCTTTTCGTTTGATTCTTTATGATTTTTTTCAACGCGATTCAATTCGATTCTTTTTTCATGATAGTCACAGAGAGAGAGAGAGGCAGAGACACAGGCAGAGGGAGAAGCAGGCTCCATGCACCGGGAGCCTGATGTGGGATTCGATCCCGGGTCTCCAGGAACGCGCCCTGGGCCAAAGGCAGGCGCTAAACCGCTGCGCCACCCAGGGATCCCTCAATTCGATTCTTTTTTATTCGAATTTTTTCAATTCTTTTTGATTCGATTTAATTCTATTCGAGATTTTTCGATTTGATTCAATTAGTTCTTTTTGATTCAATTCAATTCATTTCTATTGATTCAAATCAATTCGATTCTTTTGGATTCGATTCGATTCTTTTGGATTCGATTCTTTTGGATTCGAATCGAGTGGATTCTTTTCATTGCGATCGGATTCATTTCAATTCGATTCTTTTCGATTCGATTGTTTTCAATTCGATTGATTCGATTCTTTTCAATTCTATGCTATTCAAAGCGATTCTTTTGTATTTGATTCGATTCGATTGTTTTCTTTTTGATTCGGTTCGATTCGTTTCTTTTCGATTCGATTCTTTTCGATTCGATTCGATTCTTTTCGATTCGATTTGACTCGATTTCATGCTTTTTGATTCGATTCGATTAGAATTTAATCGACTGATTCAATTTGATTCTTTTCTTTTCGGTTGGATTCTTTTCTATTCGATTTTTTTCTATTCAATTCGATTCTTTCAATATAATTCGATTCGATTCATTCGATTCGATTCAATTCTTTACGTTTCAAATCGATTCGTTTCAATTCGAGTCTTTTCAATTTGATGCTTTTCGATTCGGTTCGATTTGATATTTTTAATTTGATTCGAGTCTTTTCGATTCGATTCGATTCTTTTCAATTCGATTCTTTTCGATTCGATTCTTTTTGATTCGATTCATTTCGATTCGATTCGATTCTTTTCAATCCGATTTGATGCTTTTCCATTTGATCTGATTTGTTTCATTTCGATTCTTTTCGATTCATTTCGATTCTTTTCGATTCCATTAAATTTGATTCGATTCTTTTCGATTCGATTAGATTCTTTTCGATTTGATTCCATTCAGTTCGATTCTTTTCGATTCGATTGGATTCTTTTCGATTTGATTCAATTCTTTGGATTCGATTTGATTTGATTCTTTTCGATTCGATTCAATACGATTCTTTTCATTTCGATTCTAATCGATTCTCTTCGATTCAATTTGTTTCGATTCGTTTCGATTCTATTCGATGTTTTTCGATTCTATTCTATTCGATTCATTTTGAATCATTTCCATTTGATTCTGTTCGAGTGGTTTCTATTAGATTCTTTTCGATTTGATTCAATTCGATTCGAGTCTTTTTGATTCGAGTCTTTTCGACTCGATGCAATTCAATACGATTCTTTTAGATTCGATTCGATTCGATTGTTTTCGTTTCGATTCGACTTTTTTTGATTCGATTCTTTTCGATTCGATTGTTTTCAATTCGATTGATTCGATTCTTTTCAATTCTATGCTATTCAAAGCGATTCTTTTGTATTTGATTCGATTCGATTGTTTTCTTTTTGATTCGGTTCGATTCGTTTCTTTTCGATTCGATTCGATTCTTTTCGATTCGATTCTTTTCGATTCGATTTGATTCTTTTCGATTCTATTCTATTCTATTCTTTTATATTCCATTCGAATCGATTCGTTTTGATTGAATTCGATTCTTTTCGATTCGATTCAATTAGATTCTTTTCGATTGGATTCAATTTGTTTCGATTCGATTCAATTTGATTCTTTTCGATTGGATTCCATTCGATTCTTTTCGATTTGATTCAATTCGATTCTTTTCGATTTTATTCATTTCGATTATTTTCGTTGAGATTAGATTCTTTTCGATTTGATTTTTTCGGTTCGAGTCGATTCATTTCGCTTATTTTGGTTAGGATCAATTCAATTCGATTCTTTTTGATTTGATCTGATTCTATTCGATTTCTTTCGATTCTATTCTATTGTATTCTTTTCTTTTCCATTCCGTTCAATTCGATTCTTTTCGATTCGATTCGATTGTTTTAGATTTGATGCCCATTCTTTCGATTCTATTTGATATGATTCTTTTCGATTCCATTTGATACGATACTTTTTATTTTGATTCGAATCGATTCTCTTCGGTTCGATTCGTTTTGATTCTTTTCGATTCAATTCTATTCAAATTTTTTCGATTTGATTCGATTCGATTCTTTTAGATTCTACTTGATTTGTTTCTTTTCGATTTGTTTTGATTCGATTCTTTTTGATTCATCTCGATTCGATTCGATTCTTTTGTTTCTTTTTTATTTTTTTTATTTTTTTTTATTCTTTTGTTTCGATTCGATTGTTTTCAATTCGAATCTTTTCGTTACATGGAATTCGATTCTTTTCGTTTGATTCTTTATGATTTTTTCAACGCGATTCAATTCGATTCTTTTTTTATGATAGTCACAGAGAGAGAGAGGCAGAGACACAGGCAGAGGGAGTAGCAGGCTCCATGCACCGGGTGCCCGATGTGGGATTCGATCCCGGGTCTCCAGGAACGCGCCCTGGGCCAAAGGCAGGCGCTAAACAGCTGCGCCACCCAGGGATCCCTCAATTCGATTCTTTTTTATTCGAATCTATTCGATTCTTTTTGATTCGATTTGATTCTATTCGTTTTTTTCGATTTGATTCGATTAGTTCCTTTTTGATTCAATTCAATTCATTTCTTCTGATTCGATTCAATTCGATTCTTTTGGATTCGATTCGATTCTCTTGGATTCGATTCTTTTGGATTCGAATCGAGTAGATTCTTTTAATTTCGATCGGATTCATTTCAATTCGATTCTTTTCGATTCGAATGTTTTCGAATCAATTCGATACTTTTTGATTCGATTCGATTCTTTTCGTGTCGATTTGATTCTTTTCGATTCGATTCTTTTCTATTTGAATCGATTCGATTCTTTTCATTTCGATTCAATTTGATTCAATTCGATTCTTTTCGATCAATTCAATTTGATTGTTTTCGATTTGATTCGATTCGATTCTTTTCTATTCTATTCAATTCGATTATTTTCCATTCGATGATGCAATTGGATTCTTTTTGATTCGATTCGATTCTTTTCGATTCGATTTGACTCGATTTCATGCTTTTTGATTCGATTCGACTAGAATTTAATCGACTGATTCAATTTGATTCTTTTCTTTTCGGTTGGATTATTTTCTATTCGATTTTTTTCTATTCAATTCGATTCTTTCAATATAATTCGATTCGATTCGATTCGATTTGATTCAATTCTTTTCGTTTCAAATCGATTCGTTTCAATTCGAGTCTTTTCAATTTGATGCTTTTCGATTCGGTTCGATTTCATATTTTTAATTTGATTCGAGTCTTTTCGATTCGATTCGATTCTTTTCAATTCGATTCTTTTCGATTCGATTCTTTTTGATTCGATTCATTTCGATTCGATTCGATTCTTTTCAATCCGATTTGATGCTTTTCCATTTGATCTGATTTGTTTCATTTCGATTCTTTTCGATTCATTTCGATTCTTTTCGATTCCATTAAATTTGATTCGATTCTTTTCGATTCGATTAGATTCTTTTCGATTTGATTCCATTCAGTTCGATCCTTTTCGATTCGATTGGATTCTTTTCGATTTGATTCAATTCTTTCGATTCGATTTGATTTGATTCTTTTCGATTCGATTCAATACGATTCTTTTCATTTCGATTCTAATCGATTCTCTTCGATTCGTTTCGATTCTATTCGATTTTTTTCGATTCTATTCTATTCGATTCATTTTGAATCATTTCCATTTGATTCTGTTCGAGTGGTTTCTATTAGATTCTTTTCGATTTGATTCAATTCGATTCGAGTCTTTTTGATTCGAGTCTTTTCGACTCGATGCAATTCAATACGATTCTTTTAGATTCGATTCGATTCGATTGTTTTCGTTTCGATTCGACTTTTTTTGATTCGATTCTTTTCGATTCGATTGTTTTCAATTCGATGGATTCGATTCTTTTCAATTCTATGCTATTCAAAGCGATTCTTTTGTATTTGATTCGATTCGATTGTTTTCTTTTTGATTCGGTTCGATTCGTTTCTTTTCGATTCGATTCAATTCTTTTCGATTCGATTCTTTTCGATTCGATTTGATTCTTTTCGATTCGATTCTATTCTATTCTTTTGTATTCCATTCGAATCGATTCGTTTTGATTGAATTCGATTCTTTTCGATTCGATTCAATTAGATTCTTTTCGATTGGATTCAATTTGTTTCGATTCGAATCAATTTGATTCTTTTCGATTGGATTCCATTCGATTCCTTTCGATTTGATTCAATTCGATTCTTTTCGATTCTATTCATTTCGATGATTTTCGTTGAGATTAGATTCTTTTCGATTTGATTTTTTTCGGTTCGAGTCGATTCATTTCGCTTATTTTGGTTACGATCAATTCAATTCGATTCTTTTTGATTTGATTTGATTCTATTCGATTTCTTTCGATTCTATTCTATTGTATTCTTTTCGATTCGATTCCATTCAATCCGATTCTTTTCGATTCGATTCGATTGTTTTAGATTTGATTCCATTCTTTCGATTCTATTTGATATGATTCTTTTCGATTCGATTTGATACGATACTTTTTATTTTGATTCGAATCGATTCTCTTCGGTTCGATTCGTTTTGATTCTTTTCGATTCAATTCTATTCGAATTTTTTCGATTTGATTCGATTCGATTCTTTTAGATTCTACTTGATTTGTTTCTTTTCGATTTGTTTTGATTCGATTCTTTGTGATTCATCTCGATTCGATTCGATTCTTTTGTTTCTTTTTTTATTTTTTTTATTTTTTTTATTCTTTTGTTTCGATTCGATTGTTTTCAATTCGAATCTTTTCGTTACATGGAATTCGATTCTTTTCGTTTGATTCTTTATGATTTTTTTCAACGCGATTCAATTCGATTCTTTTTTTATGATAGTCACAGAGAGAGAGAGGCAGAGACACAGGCAGAGGGAGTAGCAGGCTCCATGCACCGGGTGCCCGATGTGGGATTCGATCCCGGGTCTCCAGGAACGCGCCCTGGGCAAAGGCAGGCGCTAAACAGCTGTGCCACCCAGGGATCCCTCAGTTCGATTCTTTTTATTCGAATCTATTCGATTCTTTTTGATTCGATTTGATTCTATTCGTTTTTTTCGATTTGATTCGATTAGTTCCTTTTTGATTCAATTCAATTCATTTCTTTTGATTCAAATCAATTCGATTCTTTTGGATTCGATTCGATTCTTTTGGATTCGATTCTTTTGGATTCGAATCTAGTAGAATCTTTTCATTTCGATCGGATTCATTTCAATTCGATTCTTTTCGATTCGAATGTTTTCGAATCAATTCGATACTTTTTGATTCGATTCGATTCTTTTCGTGTCGATTTGATTCTTTTCGATTCGATTCTTTTCTATTTGAATCGATTCGATTCTTTTCATTTCGATTCGATTTGATTCAATTCGATTCTTTTCGATCAATTCAATTTGATTGTTTTCGATTTGATTCGATTCGATTCTTTTCTATTCTATTCAATTCGATTATTTTCCATTCGATGAAGCAATTGGATTCTTTTCGATTCGATTCGATTCTTTTCGATTCGATTCGACTCGATTTCATGCTTTTTGATTCGATTCGACTAGAATTTAATCGACTGATTCAATTTGATTCTTTTCTTTTCGGTTGGATTCTTTTCTATTCGATTTTTTTCTATTCAATTCGATTCTTTCAATTCAATTCGATTCGATTCGATTCGATTCAATTCTTTTCGTTTCAAATCGATTCGTTTCAATTCGAGTCTTTTCAATTTGATGCTTTTCGATTCGGTTCGATTTGATATTTTTAATTTGATTCGAGTCTTTTCGATTCGATTCGATTCTTTTCAATTCGATTCTTTTCGATTCGAGTCTTTTTGATTCGATTCATTTCGATTCGATTCGATTCTTTTCAATCCGATTTGATGCTTTTCCATTTGATCTGATTTGTTTCATTTCGATTCTTTTCGATTCAATTCGATTCTTTTCGATTCCATTAAATTTGATTCGATTCTTTTCGATTCGATTAGATTCTTTTCGATTTGATTCCATTCAGTTCGATTCTTTTCGATTCGATTGGATTCTTTTCGATTTGATTCAATTCTTTCGATTCGATTTGATTTGATTCTTTTCGATTCGATTCAATACGATTCTTTTCATTTCGATTCTAATCGATTCTCTTCGATTCTTTTCGATTCGTTTCGATTCTATTCGATTTTTTTCGATTCTATTCTATTCGATTCATTTTGAATCATTTCGATTTGATTCTGTTCGAGTGGTTTCTATTAGATTCTTTTCGATTTGATTCAATTCGATTCGAGTCTTTTTGATTCGAGTCTTTTCGACTCGATGCAATTCAATACGATTCTTTTAGATTCGATTCGATTCGATTGTTTTCGTTTCGATTCGCCTTTTTTTGATTCGATTCTTTTCGATTCGATTGTTTTCAATTCGATGGATTCGATTCTTTTCAATTCTATGCTATTCAAAGCGATTCTTTTGTATTTGATTCGATTCGATTGTTTTCTTTTTGATTCGGTTCGATTCGTTTCTTTTCGATTCGATTCAATTCTTTTCGATTCGATTCTTTTCGATTCGATTTGATTCTTTTCGATTCGATTCTATTCTATTCTTTTGTATTCCATTCGAATCGATTCGTTTTGATTGAATTCGATTCTTTTCGATTCGATTCAATTAGATTCTTTTCGATTGGATTCAATTTGTTTCGATTCGAATCAATTTGATTCTTTTCGATTGGATTCCATTCGATTCCTTTCGATTTGATTCAATTCGATTCTTTTCGATTCTATTCATTTCGATGATTTTCGTTGAGATTAGATTCTTTCGATTTGATTTTTTTCGGTTCGAGTCGATTCATTTCGCTTATTTTGGTTATGATCAATTCAATTCGATTCTTTTTGATTTGATTTGATTCTATTCGATTTCTTTCGATTCTATTCTATTGTATTCTTTTCGATTCGATTCCATTCAATCCGATTCTTTTCGATTCGATTCGATTGTTTTAGATTTGATTCCATTCTTTCGATTCTATTTGATATGATTCTTTTCGATTCGATTTGATACGATACTTTTTATTTTGATTCGAATCGATTCTCTTCGGTTCGATTCGTTTTGATTCTTTTCGATTCAATTCTATTCGAATTTTTTCGATTTGATTCGATTCGATTCTTTTAGATTCTACTTGATTTGTTTCTTTTCGATTTGTTTTGATTCGATTCTTTTTGATTCATCTCGATTCGATTCGATTCTTTTGTTTCTTTTTTTATTTTTTTTATTTTTTTTATTCTTTTGTTTCGATTCGATTGTTTTCAATTCGAATCTTTTCGTTACATGGAATTCGATTCTTTTCGTTTGATTCTTTATGATTTTTTTCAACGCGATTCAATTCGATTCTTTTTTTATGATAGTCACAGAGAGAGAGAGGCAGAGACACAGGCAGAGGGAGTAGCAGGCTCCATGCACCGGGTGCCCGATGTGGGATTCGATCCCGGGTCTCCAGGAACGCGCCCTGGGCAAAGGCAGGCGCTAAACAGCTGTGCCACCCAGGGATCCCTCAGTTCGATTCTTTTTTATTCGAATCTATTCGATTCTTTTTGATTCGATTTGATTCTATTCGTTTTTTTCGATTTGATTCGATTAGTTCCTTTTTGATTCAATTCAATTCATTTCTTTTGATTCAAATCAATTCGATTCTTTTGGATTCGATTCGATTCTTTTGGATTCGATTCTTTTGGATTCGAATCGAGTAGAATCTTTTCATTTCGATCGGATTCATTTCAATTCGATTCTTTTCGATTCGAATGTTTTCGAATCAATTCGATACTTTTTGATTCGATTCGATTCTTTTCGTGTCGATTTGATTCTTTTCGATTCGATTCTTTTCTATTTGAATCGATTCGATTCTTTTCATTTCGATTCGATTTGATTCAATTCGATTCTTTTCGATCAATTCAATTTGATTGTTTTCGATTTGATTCGATTCGATTCTTTTCTATTCTATTCAATTCGATTATTTTCCATTCGATGAAGCAATTGGATTCTTTTCGATTCGATTCGATTCTTTTCGATTCGATTCGACTCGATTTCATGCTTTTTGATTCGATTCGACTAGAATTTAATCGACTGATTCAATTTGATTCTTTTCTTTTCGGTTGGATTCTTTTCTATTCGATTTTTTTCTATTCAATTCGATTCTTTCAATTCAATTTGATTCGATTCGATTCGATTCAATTCTTTTCGTTTCAAATCGATTCGTTTCAATTTGAGTCTTTTCAATTTGATGCTTTTCGATTCGGTTCGATTTGATATTTTTAATTTGATTCGAGTCTTTTCGGTTCGATTCGATTCTTTTCAATTCGATTCTTTTCGATTCGATTCTTTTGATTCAATTCATTTCGATTCGATTCGATTCTTTTCAATCCGATTTGATGCTTTTCCATTTGATCTGATTTGTTTCATTTCGATTCTTTTCGATTCATTTCGATTCTTTTCGATTCCATTAAATTTGATTCGATTCTTTTCGATTCGATTAGATTCTTTTCGATTTGATTCCATTCAGTTCGATTCTTTTCGATTCGATTGGATTCTTTTCGATTTGATTCAATTCTTTGGATTCGATTTGATTTGATTCTTTTCGATTCGATTCAATACGATTCTTTTCATTTCGATTCTAATCGATTCTCTTCGATTCAATTTGTTTCGATTCGTTTCGATTCTATTCGATTTTTTTCGATTCTATTCTATTCGATTCATTTTGAATCATTTCGATTTGATTCTGTTCGAGTGGTTTCTATTAGATTCTTTTCGATTTGATTCAATTCGATTCGAGTCTTTTTGATTCGAGTCTTTTCGACTCGATGCAATTCAATACGATTCTTTTAGATTCGATTCGATTCGATTGTTTACGTTTCGATTTGACTTTTTTTGATTCGATTCTTTTCGATTCGATTGTTTTCAATTCGATTGATTCGATTCTTTTCAATTCTATGCTATTCAAAGCGATTCTTTTGTATTTGATTCGATTCGATTGTTTTCTTTTTGATTCGGTTCGATTCGTTTCTTTTCGATTCGATTCAATTCTTTTCGATTCGATTCTTTTCGATTCGATTTGATTCTTTTCGATTCGATTCTATTCTATTCTTTTGTATTCCATTCGAATCGATTCGTTTTGATTGAATTCGATTCTTTTCGATTCGATTCAATTAGATTCTTTTCGATTGGATTCAATTTGTTTCGATTCGAATCAATTTGATTCTTTTCGATTGGATTCCATTCGATTCCTTTCGATTTGATTCAATTCGATTCTTTTCGATTCTATTCATTTCGATGATTTTCGTTGAGATTAGATTCTTTTCGATTTGATTTTTTTCGGTTCGAGTCGATTCATTTCGCTTATTTTGGTTACGATCAATTCAATTCGATTCTTTTTGATTTGATTTGATTCTATTCGATTTCTTTCGATTCTATTCTATTGTATTCTTTTCGATTCGATTCCATTCAATCCGATTCTTTTCGATTCGATTCGATTGTTTTAGATTTGATTCCATTCTTTCGATTCTATTTGATATGATTCTTTTCGATTCGATTTGATACGATACTTTTTATTTTGATTCGAATCGATTCTCTTCGGTTCGATTCGTTTTGATTTTCGATTCAATTCTATTCGAATTTTTTCGATTTGATTCGATTCGATTCTTTTAGATTCTACTTGATTTGTTTCTTTTCGATTTGTTTTGATTCGATTCTTTTTGATTCATCTCGATTCGATTCGATTCTTTTGTTTCTTTTTTTATTTTTTTTATTTTTTTTATTCTTTTGTTTCGATTCGATTGTTTTCAATTCGAATCTTTTCGTTACATGGAATTCGATTCTTTTCGTTTGATTCTTTATGATTTTTTTCAACGCGATTCAATTCGATTCTTTTTTTATGATAGTCACAGAGAGAGAGAGGCAGAGACACAGGCAGAGGGAGTAGCAGGCTCCATGCACCGGGTGCCCGATGTGGGATTCGATCCCGGGTCTCCAGGAACGCGCCCTGGGCAAAGGCAGGCGCTAAACAGCTGTGCCACCCAGGGATCCCTCAGTTCGATTCTTTTTTATTCGAATCTATTCGATTCTTTTTGATTCGATTTGATTCTATTCGTTTTTTTCGATTTGATTCGATTAGTTCCTTTTTGATTCAATTCAATTCATTTCTTTTGATTCAAATCAATTCGATTCTTTTGGATTCGATTCGATTCTTTTGGATTCGATTCTTTTGGATTCGAATCTAGTAGAATCTTTTCATTTCGATCGGATTCATTTCAATTCGATTCTTTTCGATTCGAATGTTTTCGAATCAATTCGATACTTTTTGATTCGATTCGATTCTTTTCGTGTCGATTTGATTCTTTTCGATTCGATTCTTTTCTATTTGAATCGATTCGATTCTTTTCATTTCGATTCGATTTGATTCAATTCGATTCTTTTCGATCAATTCAATTTGATTGTTTTCGATTTGATTCGATTCGATTCTTTTCTATTCTATTCAATTCGATTATTTTCCATTCGATGAAGCAATTGGATTCTTTTCGATTCGATTCGATTCTTTTCGATTCGATTCGACTCGATTTCATGCTTTTTGATTCGATTCGACTAGAATTTAATCGACTGATTCAATTTGATTCTTTTCTTTTCGGTTGGATTCTTTTCTATTCGATTTTTTTCTATTCAATTCGATTCTTTCAATTCAATTCGATTCGATTCGATTCGATTCAATTCTTTTCGTTTCAAATCGATTCGTTTCAATTCGAGTCTTTTCAATTTGATGCTTTTCGATTCGGTTCGATTTGATATTTTTAATTTGATTCGAGTCTTTTCGATTCGATTCGATTCTTTTCAATTCGATTCTTTTCGATTCGAGTCTTTTTGATTCGATTCATTTCGATTCGATTCGATTCTTTTCACTCCGATTTGATGCTTTTCCATTTGATCTGATTTGTTTCATTTCGATTCTTTTCGATTCAATTCGATTCTTTTCGATTCCATTAAATTTGATTCGATTCTTTTCGATTCGATTAGATTCTTTTCGATTTGATTCCATTCAGTTCGATTCTTTTCGATTCGATTGGATTCTTTTCGATTTGATTCAATTCTTTCGATTCGATTTGATTTGATTCTTTTCGATTCGATTCAATACGATTCTTTTCATTTCGATTCTAATCGATTCTCTTCGATTCTTTTCGATTCGTTTCGATTCTATTCGATTTTTTTCGATTCTATTCTATTCGATTCATTTTGAATCATTTCGATTTGATTCTGTTCGAGTGGTTTCTATTAGATTCTTTTCGATTTGATTCAATTCGATTCGAGTCTTTTTGATTTGAGTCTTTTCGACTCGATGCAATTCAATACGATTCTTTTAGATTCGATTCGATTCGATTGCTTTCGTTTCGATTCGACTTTTTTTGATTCAATTCTTTTCGATTCGATTGTTTTCAATTCGATTGATTCGATTCTTTTCAATTCTATGCTATTCAAAGCGATTCTTTTGTATTTGATTCGATTCGATTGTTTTCTTTTTGATTCGGTTCGATTCGTTTCTTTTCGATTCGATTCAATTCTTTTCGATTCGATTCTTTTCGATTCGATTTGATTCTTTTCGATTCGATTCTATTCTATTCTTTTGTATTCCATTCGAATCGATTCGTTTTGATTGAATTCGATTCTTTTCGATTCGATTCAATTAGATTCTTTTCGATTGGATTCAATTTGTTTCGATTCGAATCAATTTGATTCTTTTCGATTGGATTCCATTCGATTCCTTTCGATTTGATTCAATTCGATTCTTTTCGATTCTATTCATTTCGATGATTTTCGTTGAGATTAGATTCTTTTCGATTTGATTTTTTTCGGTTCGAGTCGATTCATTTCGCTTATTTTGGTTACGATCAATTCAATTCGATTCTTTTTGATTTGATTTGATTCTATTCGATTTCTTTCGATTCTATTCTATTGTATTCTTTTCGATTCGATTCCATTCAATCCGATTCTTTTCGATTCGATTCGATTGTTTTAGATTTGATTCCATTCTTTCGATTCTATTTGATATGATTCTTTTCGATTCGATTTGATGCGATACTTTTTATTTTGATTCGAATCGATTCTCTTCGGTTCGATTCGTTTTGATTTTCGATTCAATTCTATTCGAATTTTTTCGATTTGATTCGATTCGATTCTTTTAGATTCTACTTGATTTGTTTCTTTTCGATTTGTTTTGATTCGATTCTTTTTGATTCATCTCGATTCGATTCGATTCTTTTGTTTCTTTTTTTATTTTTTTTATTTTTTTTATTCTTTTGTTTCGATTCGATTGTTTTCAATTCGAATCTTTTCGTTACATGGAATTCGATTCTTTTCGTTTGATTCTTTATGATTTTTTTCAACGCGATTCAATTTGATTCTTTTTTTATGATAGTCACAGAGAGAGAGAGGCAGAGACACAGGCAGAGGGAGTAGCAGGCTCCATGCACCGGGTGCCCGATGTGGGATTCGATCCCGGGTCTCCAGGAACGCGCCCTGGGCAAAGGCAGGCGCTAAACAGCTGTGCCACCCAGGGATCCCTCAGTTCGATTCTTTTTTATTCGAATCTATTCGATTCTTTTTGATTCGATTTGATTCTATTCGTTTTTTTCGATTTGATTCGATTAGTTCCTTTTTGATTCAATTCAATTCATTTCTTTTGATTCAAATCAATTCGATTCTTTTGGATTCGATTCGATTCTTTTGGATTCGATTCTTTTGGATTCGAATCTAGTAGAATTTTCATTTCGATCGGATTCATTTCAATTCGATTCTTTTCGATTCGAATGTTTTCGAATCAATTCGATACTTTTTGATTCGATTCGATTCTTTTCGTGTCGATTTGATTCTTTTCGATTCGATTCTTTTCTATTTGAATCGATTCGATTCTTTTCATTTCGATTCGATTTGATTCAATTCGATTCTTTTCGATCAATTCAATTTGATTGTTTTCGATTTGATTCGATTCGATTCTTTTCTATTCTATTCAATTCGATTATTTTCCATTCGATGAAGCAATTGGATTCTTTTCGATTCGATTCGATTCTTTTCGATTCGATTCGACTCGATTTCATGCTTTTTGATTCGATTCGACTAGAATTTAATCGACTGATTCAATTTGATTCTTTTCTTTTCGGTTGGATTCTTTTCTATTCGATTTTTTTCTATTCAATTCGATTCTTTCAATTCAATTCGATTCGATTCGATTCGATTCAATTCTTTTCGTTTCAAATCGATTCGTTTCAATTCGAGTCTTTTCAATTTGATGCTTTTCGATTCGGTTCGATTTGATATTTTTAATTTGATTCGAGTCTTTTCGATTCGATTCGATTCTTTTCAATTCGATTCTTTTCGATTCGAGTCTTTTTGATTCGATTCATTTCGATTCGATTCGATTCTTTTCACTCCGATTTGATGCTTTTCCATTTGATCTGATTTGTTTCATTTCGATTCTTTTCGATTCAATTCGATTCTTTTCGATTCCATTAAATTTGATTCGATTCTTTTCGATTCGATTAGATTCTTTTCGATTTGATTCCATTCAGTTCGATTCTTTTCGATTCGATTGGATTCTTTTCGATTTGATTCAATTCTTTCGATTCGATTTGATTTGATTCTTTTCGATTCGATTCAATACGATTCTTTTCATTTCGATTCTAATCGATTCTCTTCGATTCTTTTCGATTCGTTTCGATTCTATTCGATTTTTTTCGATTCTATTCTATTCGATTCATTTTGAATCATTTCGATTTGATTCTGTTCGAGTGGTTTCTATTAGATTCTTTTCGATTTGATTCAATTCGATTCGAGTCTTTTTGATTTGAGTCTTTTCGACTCGATGCAATTCAATACGATTCTTTTAGATTCGATTCGATTCGATTGCTTTCGTTTCGATTCGACTTTTTTGATTCAATTCTTTTCGATTCGATTGTTTTCAATTCGATTGATTCGATTCTTTTCAATTCTATGCTATTCAAAGCGATTCTTTTGTATTTGATTCGATTCGATTGTTTTCTTTTTGATTCGGTTCGATTCGTTTCTTTTCGATTCGATTCAATTCTTTTCGATTCGATTCTTTTCGATTCGATTTGATTCTTTTCGATTCGATTCTATTCTATTCTTTTGTATTCCATTCGAATCGATTCGTTTTGATTGAATTCGATTCTTTTCGATTCGATTCAATTAGATTCTTTTCGATTGGATTCAATTTGTTTCGATTCGAATCAATTTGATTCTTTTCGATTGGATTCCATTCGATTCCTTTCGATTTGATTCAATTCGATTCTTTTCGATTCTATTCATTTCGATGATTTTCGTTGAGATTAGATTCTTTTCGATTTGATTTTTTTCGGTTCGAGTCGATTCATTTCGCTTATTTTGGTTACGATCAATTCAATTCGATTCTTTTTGATTTGATTTGATTCTATTCGATTTCTTTCGATTCTATTCTATTGTATTCTTTTCGATTCGATTCCATTCAATCCGATTCTTTTCGATTCGATTCGATTGTTTTAGATTTGATTCCATTCTTTCGATTCTATTTGATATGATTCTTTTCGATTCGATTTGATGCGATACTTTTTATTTTGATTCGAATCGATTCTCTTCGGTTCGATTCGTTTTGATTTTCGATTCAATTCTATTCGAATTTTTTCGATTTGATTCGATTCGATTCTTTTAGATTCTACTTGATTTGTTTCTTTTCGATTTGTTTTGATTCGATTCTTTTTGATTCATCTCGATTCGATTCGATTCTTTTGTTTCTTTTTTTATTTTTTTTATTTTTTTTATTCTTTTGTTTCGATTCGATTGTTTTCAATTCGAATCTTTTCGTTACATGGAATTCGATTCTTTTCGTTTGATTCTTTATGATTTTTTTCAACGCGATTCAATTCGATTCTTTTTTTATGATAGTCACAGAGAGAGAGAGGCAGAGACACAGGCAGAGGGAGTAGCAGGCTCCATGCACCGGGTGCCCGATGTGGGATTCGATCCCGGGTCTCCAGGAACGCGCCCTGGGCAAAGGCAGGCGCTAAACAGCTGTGCCACCCAGGGATCCCTCAGTTCGATTCTTTTTTATTCGAATCTATTCGATTCTTTTTGATTCGATTTGATTCTATTCGTTTTTTTCGATTTGATTCGATTAGTTCCTTTTTGATTCAATTCAATTCATTTCTTTTGATTCAAATCAATTCGATTCTTTTGGATTCGATTCGATTCTTTTGGATTCGATTCTTTTGGATTCGAATCTAGTAGAATCTTTTCATTTCGATCGGATTCATTTCAATTCGATTCTTTTCGATTCGAATGTTTTCGAATCAATTCGATACTTTTTGATTCGATTCGATTCTTTTCGTGTCGATTTGATTCTTTTCGATTCGATTCTTTTCTATTTGAATCGATTCGATTCTTTTCATTTCGATTCGATTTGATTCAATTCGATTCTTTTCGATCAATTCAATTTGATTGTTTTCGATTTGATTCGATTCGATTCTTTTCTATTCTATTCAATTCGATTATTTTCCATTCGATGAAGCAATTGGATTCTTTTCGATTCGATTCGATTCTTTTCGATTCGATTCGACTCGATTTCATGCTTTTTGATTCGATTCGACTAGAATTTAATCGACTGATTCAATTTGATTCTTTTCTTTTCGGTTGGATTCTTTTCTATTCGATTTTTTTCTATTCAATTCGATTCTTTCAATTCAATTCGATTCGATTCGATTCGATTCAATTCTTTTCGTTTCAAATCGATTCGTTTCAATTCGAGTCTTTTCAATTTGATGCTTTTCGATTCGGTTCGATTTGATATTTTTAATTTGATTCGAGTCTTTTCGATTCGATTCGATTCTTTTCAATTCGATTCTTTTCGATTCGAGTCTTTTTGATTCGATTCATTTCGATTCGATTCGATTCTTTTCACTCCGATTTGATGCTTTTCCATTTGATCTGATTTGTTTCATTTCGATTCTTTTCGATTCAATTCGATTCTTTTCGATTCCATTAAATTTGATTCGATTCTTTTCGATTCGATTAGATTCTTTTCGATTTGATTCCATTCAGTTCGATTCTTTTCGATTCGATTGGATTCTTTTCGATTTGATTCAATTCTTTCGATTCGATTTGATTTGATTCTTTTCGATTCGATTCAATACGATTCTTTTCATTTCGATTCTAATCGATTCTCTTCGATTCTTTTCGATTCGTTTCGATTCTATTCGATTTTTTTCGATTCTATTCTATTCGATTCATTTTGAATCATTTCGATTTGATTCTGTTCGAGTGGTTTCTATTAGATTCTTTTCGATTTGATTCAATTCGATTCGAGTCTTTTTGATTTGAGTCTTTTCGACTCGATGCAATTCAATACGATTCTTTTAGATTCGATTCGATTCGATTGCTTTCGTTTCGATTCGACTTTTTTTGATTCAATTCTTTTCGATTCGATTGTTTTCAATTCGATTGATTCGATTCTTTTCAATTCTATGCTATTCAAAGCGATTCTTTTGTATTTGATTCGATTCGATTGTTTTCTTTTTGATTCGGTTCGATTCGTTTCTTTTCGATTCGATTCAATTCTTTTCGATTCGATTCTTTTCGATTCGATTTGATTCTTTTCGATTCGATTCTATTCTATTCTTTTGTATTCCATTCGAATCGATTCGTTTTGATTGAATTCGATTCTTTTCGATTCGATTCAATTAGATTCTTTTCGATTGGATTCAATTTGTTTCGATTCGAATCAATTTGATTCTTTTCGATTGGATTCCATTCGATTCCTTTCGATTTGATTCAATTCGATTCTTTTCGATTCTATTCATTTCGATGATTTTCGTTGAGATTAGATTCTTTTCGATTTGATTTTTTTCGGTTCGAGTCGATTCATTTCGCTTATTTTGGTTACGATCAATTCAATTCGATTCTTTTTGATTTGATTTGATTCTATTCGATTTCTTTCGATTCTATTCTATTGTATTCTTTTCGATTCGATTCCATTCAATCCGATTCTTTTCGATTCGATTCGATTGTTTTAGATTTGATTCCATTCTTTCGATTCTATTTGATATGATTCTTTTCGATTCGATTTGATGCGATACTTTTTATTTTGATTCGAATCGATTCTCTTCGGTTCGATTCGTTTTGATTTTCGATTCAATTCTATTCGAATTTTTTCGATTTGATTCGATTCGATTCTTTTAGATTCTACTTGATTTGTTTCTTTTCGATTTGTTTTGATTCGATTCTTTTTGATTCATCTCGATTCGATTCGATTCTTTTGTTTCTTTTTTTATTTTTTTTATTTTTTTTATTCTTTTGTTTCGATTCGATTGTTTTCAATTCGAATCTTTTCGTTACATGGAATTCGATTCTTTTCGTTTGATTCTTTATGATTTTTTTCAACGCGATTCAATTTGATTCTTTTTTTATGATAGTCACAGAGAGAGAGAGGCAGAGACACAGGCAGAGGGAGTAGCAGGCTCCATGCACCGGGTGCCCGATGTGGGATTCGATCCCGGGTCTCCAGGAACGCGCCCTGGGCAAAGGCAGGCGCTAAACAGCTGTGCCACCCAGGGATCCCTCAGTTCGATTCTTTTTTATTCGAATCTATTCGATTCTTTTTGATTCGATTTGATTCTATTCGTTTTTTTCGATTTGATTCGATTAGTTCCTTTTTGATTCAATTCAATTCATTTCTTTTGATTCAAATCAATTCGATTCTTTTGGATTCGATTCGATTCTTTTGGATTCGATTCTTTTGGATTCGAATCGAGTAGAATCTTTTCATTTCGATCGGATTCATTTCAATTCGATTCTTTTCGATTCGAATGTTTTCGAATCAATTCGATACTTTTTGATTCGATTCGATTCTTTTCGTGTCGATTTGATTCTTTTCGATTCGATTCTTTTCTATTTGAATCGATTCGATTCTTTTCATTTCGATTCGATTTGATTCAATTCGATTCTTTTCGATCAATTCAATTTGATTGTTTTCGATTTGATTCGATTCGATTCTTTTCTATTCTATTCAATTCGATTATTTTCCATTCGATGAAGCAATTGGATTCTTTTCGATTCGATTCGATTCTTTTCGATTCGATTCGACTCGATTTCATGCTTTTTGATTCGATTCGACTAGAATTTAATCGACTGATTCAATTTGATTCTTTTCTTTTCGGTTGGATTCTTTTCTATTCGATTTTTTTCTATTCAATTCGATTCTTTCAATTCAATTTGATTCGATTCGATTCGATTCAATTCTTTTCGTTTCAAATCGATTCGTTTCAATTTGAGTCTTTTCAATTTGATGCTTTTCGATTCGGTTCGATTTGATATTTTTAATTTGATTCGAGTCTTTTCGATTCGATTCGATTCTTTTCAATTCGATTCTTTTCGATTCGATTCTTTTTGATTCGATTCATTTCGATTCGATTCGATTCTTTTCAATCCGATTTGATGCTTTTCCATTTGATCTGATTTGTTTCATTTCGATTCTTTTCGATTCATTTCGATTCTTTTCGATTCCATTAAATTTGATTCGATTCTTTTCGATTCGATTAGATTCTTTTCGATTTGATTCCATTCAGTTCGATTCTTTTCGATTCGATTGGATTCTTTTCGATTTGATTCAATTCTTTGGATTCGATTTGATTTGATTCTTTTCGATTCGATTCAATACGATTCTTTTCATTTCGATTCTAATCGATTCTCTTCGATTCAATTTGTTTCGATTCGTTTCGATTCTATTCGATTTTTTTCGATTCTATTCTATTCGATTCATTTTGAATCATTTCGATTTGATTCTGTTCGAGTGGTTTCTATTAGATTCTTTTCGATTTGATTCAATTCGATTCGAGTCTTTTTGATTCGAGTCTTTTCGACTCGATGCAATTCAATACGATTCTTTTAGATTCGATTCGATTCGATTGTTTACGTTTCGATTTGACTTTTTTTGATTCGATTCTTTTCGATTCGATTGTTTTCAATTCGATTGATTCGATTCTTTTCAATTCTATGCTATTCAAAGCGATTCTTTTGTATTTGATTCGATTCGATTGTTTTCTTTTTGATTCGGTTCGATTCGTTTCTTTTCGATTCGATTCAATTCTTTTCGATTCGATTCTTTTCGATTCGATTTGATTCTTTTCGATTCGATTCTATTCTATTCTTTTGTATTCCATTCGAATCGATTCGTTTTGATTGAATTCGATTCTTTTCGATTCGATTCAATTAGATTCTTTTCGATTGGATTCAATTTGTTTCGATTCGAATCAATTTGATTCTTTTCGATTGGATTCCATTCGATTCCTTTCGATTTGATTCAATTCGATTCTTTTCGATTCTATTCATTTCGATGATTTTCGTTGAGATTAGATTCTTTTCGATTTGATTTTTTTCGGTTCGAGTCGATTCATTTCGCTTATTTTGGTTACGATCAATTCAATTCGATTCTTTTTGATTTGATTTGATTCTATTCGATTTCTTTCGATTCTATTCTATTGTATTCTTTTCGATTCGATTCCATTCAATCCGATTCTTTTCGATTCGATTCGATTGTTTTAGATTTGATTCCATTCTTTCGATTCTATTTGATATGATTCTTTTCGATTCGATTTGATACGATACTTTTTATTTTGATTCGAATCGATTCTCTTCGGTTCGATTCGTTTTGATTTTCGATTCAATTCTATTCGAATTTTTTCGATTTGATTCGATTCGATTCTTTTAGATTCTACTTGATTTGTTTCTTTTCGATTTGTTTTGATTCGATTCTTTTTGATTCATCTCGATTCGATTCGATTCTTTTGTTTCTTTTTTTATTTTTTTTATTTTTTTTATTCTTTTGTTTCGATTCGATTGTTTTCAATTCGAATCTTTTCGTTACATGGAATTCGATTCTTTTCGTTTGATTCTTTATGATTTTTTTCAACGCGATTCAATTCGATTCTTTTTTTATGATAGTCACAGAGAGAGAGAGGCAGAGACACAGGCAGAGGGAGTAGCAGGCTCCATGCACCGGGTGCCCGATGTGGGATTCGATCCCGGGTCTCCAGGAACGCGCCCTGGGCAAAGGCAGGCGCTAAACAGCTGTGCCACCCAGGGATCCCTCAGTTCGATTCTTTTTTATTCGAATCTATTCGATTCTTTTTGATTCGATTTGATTCTATTCGTTTTTTTCGATTTGATTCGATTAGTTCCTTTTTGATTCAATTCAATTCATTTCTTTTGATTCAAATCAATTCGATTCTTTTGGATTCGATTCGATTCTTTTGGATTCGATTCTTTTGGATTCGAATCTAGTAGAATCTTTTCATTTCGATCGGATTCATTTCAATTCGATTCTTTTCGATTCGAATGTTTTCGAATCAATTCGATACTTTTTGATTCGATTCGATTCTTTTCGTGTCGATTTGATTCTTTTCGATTCGATTCTTTTCTATTTGAATCGATTCGATTCTTTTCATTTCGATTCGATTTGATTCAATTCGATTCTTTTCGATCAATTCAATTTGATTGTTTTCGATTTGATTCGATTCGATTCTTTTCTATTCTATTCAATTCGATTATTTTCCATTCGATGAAGCAATTGGATTCTTTTCGATTCGATTCGATTCTTTTCGATTCGATTCGACTCGATTTCATGCTTTTTGATTCGATTCGACTAGAATTTAATCGACTGATTCAATTTGATTCTTTTCTTTTCGGTTGGATTCTTTTCTATTCGATTTTTTTCTATTCAATTCGATTCTTTCAATTCAATTCGATTCGATTCGATTCGATTCGATTCAATTCTTTTCGTTTCAAATCGATTCGTTTCAATTCGAGTCTTTTCAATTTGATGCTTTTCGATTCGGTTCGATTTGATATTTTTAATTTGATTCGAGTCTTTTCGATTCGATTCGATTCTTTTCAATTCGATTCTTTTCGATTCGAGTCTTTTTGATTCGATTCATTTCGATTCGATTCGATTCTTTTCACTCCGATTTGATGCTTTTCCATTTGATCTGATTTGTTTCATTTCGATTCTTTTCGATTCAATTCGATTCTTTTCGATTCCATTAAATTTGATTCGATTCTTTTCGATTCGATTAGATTCTTTTCGATTTGATTCCATTCAGTTCGATTCTTTTCGATTCGATTGGATTCTTTTCGATTTGATTCAATTCTTTCGATTCGATTTGATTTGATTCTTTTCGATTCGATTCAATACGATTCTTTTCATTTCGATTCTAATCGATTCTCTTCTATTCTTTTCGATTCGTTTCGATTCTATTCGATTTTTTTCGATTCTATTCTATTCGATTCATTTTGAATCATTTCGATTTGATTCTGTTCGAGTGGTTTCTATTAGATTCTTTTCGATTTGATTCAATTCGATTCGAGTCTTTTTGATTCGAGTCTTTTCGACTCGATGCAATTCAATACGATTCTTTTAGATTCGATTCGATTCGATTGTTTTCGTTTCGATTCGACTTTTTTTGATTCGATTCTTTTCGATTCGATTGTTTTCAATTCGATGGATTCGATTCTTTTCAATTCTATGCTATTCAAAGCGATTCTTTTGTATTTGATTCGATTCGATTGTTTTCTTTTTGATTCGGTTCGATTCGTTTCTTTTCGATTCGATTCAATTCTTTTCGATTCGATTCTTTTCGATTCGATTTGATTCTTTTCGATTCGATTCTATTCTATTCTTTTGTATTCCATTCGAATCGATTCGTTTTGATTGAATTCGATTCTTTTCGATTCGATTCAATTAGATTCTTTTCGATTGGATTCAATTTGTTTCGATTCGAATCAATTTGATTCTTTTCGATTGGATTCCATTCGATTCCTTTCGATTTGATTCAATTCGATTCTTTTCGATTCTATTCATTTCGATGATTTTCGTTGAGATTAGATTCTTTTCGATTTGATTTTTTTCGGTTCGAGTCGATTCATTTCGCTTATTTTGGTTACGATCAATTCAATTCGATTCTTTTTGATTTGATTTGATTCTATTCGATTTCTTTCGATTCTATTCTATTGTATTCTTTTCGATTCGATTCCATTCAATCCGATTCTTTTCGATTCGATTCGATTGTTTTAGATTTGATTCCATTCTTTCGATTCTATTTGATATGATTCTTTTCGATTCGATTTGATACGATACTTTTTATTTTGATTCGAATCGATTCTCTTCTGTTCGATTCGTTTTGATTTTCGATTCAATTCTATTCGAATTTTTTCGATTTGATTCGATTCGATTCTTTTAGATTCTACTTGATTTGTTTCTTTTCGATTTGTTTTGATTCGATTCTTTTTGATTCATCTCGATTCGATTCGATTCTTTTGTTTCTTTTTTTATTTTTTTTATTTTTTTTATTCTTTTGTTTCGATTCGATTGTTTTCAATTCGAATCTTTTCGTTACATGGAATTCGATTCTTTTCGTTTGATTCTTTATGATTTTTTTCAACGCGATTCAATTCGATTCTTTTTTTATGATAGTCCCAGAGAGAGAGAGGCAGAGACACAGGCAGAGGGAGTAGCAGGCTCCATGCACCGGGTGCCCGATGTGGGATTCGATCCCGGGTCTCCAGGAACGCGCCCTGGGCAAAGGCAGGCGCTAAACAGCTGTGCCACCCAGGGATCCCTCAGTTCGATTCTTTTTTATTCGAATCTATTCGATTCTTTTTGATTCGATTTGATTCTATTCGTTTTTTTCAATTTGATTCGATTAGTTCCTTTTTGATTCAATTCAATTCATTTCTTTTGATTCAAATCAATTCGATTCTTTTGGATTCGATTCGATTCTTTTGGATTCGATTCTTTTGGATTCGAATCTAGTAGAATCTTTTCATTTCGATCGGATTCATTTCAATTCGATTCTTTTCGATTCGAATGTTTTCGAATCAATTCGATACTTTTTGATTCGATTCGATTCTTTTCGTGTCGATTTGATTCTTTTCGATTCGATTCTTTTCTATTTGAATCGATTCGATTCTTTTCATTTCGATTCGATTTGATTCAATTCGATTCTTTTCGATCAATTCAATTTGATTGTTTTCGATTTGATTCGATTCGATTCTTTTCTATTCTATTCAATTCAATTATTTTCCATTCGATGAAGCAATTGGATTCTTTTCGATTCGATTCGATTCTTTTCGATTCGATTCGACTCGATTTCATGCTTTTTGATTCGATTCGACTAGAATTTAATCGACTGATTCAATTTGATTCTTTTCTTTTCGGTTGGATTCTTTTCTATTCGATTTTTTTCTATTCAATTCGATTCTTTCAATTCAATTCGATTCGATTCGATTCGATTCGATTCAATTCTTTTCGTTTCAAATCGATTCGTTTCAATTCGAGTCTTTTCAATTTGATGCTTTTCGATTCGGTTCGATTTGATATTTTTAATTTGATTCGAGTCTTTTCGATTCGATTCGATTCTTTTCAATTCGATTCTTTTCGATTCGAGTCTTTTTGATTCGATTCATTTCGATTCGATTCGATTCTTTTCAATCCGATTTGATGCTTTTCCATTTGATCTGATTTGTTTCATTTCGATTCTTTTCGATTCAATTCGATTCTTTTCGATTCCATTAAATTTGATTCGATTCTTTTCGATTCGATTAGATTCTTTTCGATTTGATTCCATTCAGTTCGATTCTTTTCGATTCGATTGGATTCTTTTCGATTTGATTCAATTCTTTCGATTCGATTTGATTTGATTCTTTTCGATTCGATTCAATACGGTTCTTTTCATTTCGATTCTAATCGATTCTCTTCGATTCTTTTCGATTCGTTTCGATTCTATTCGATTTTTTTCGATTCTATTCTATTCGATTCATTTTGAATCATTTCCATTTGATTCTGTTCGAGTGGTTTCTATTAGATTCTTTTCGATTTGATTCAATTCGATTCGAGTCTTTTTGATTCGAGTCTTTTCGACTCGATGCAATTCAATACGATTCTTTTAGATTCGATTCGATTCGATTGTTTTCGTTTCGATTCGACTTTTTTTGATTCGATTCTTTTCGATTCGATTGTTTTCAATTCGATGGATTCGATTCTTTTCAATTCTATGCTATTCAAAGCGATTCTTTTGTATTTGATTCGATTCGATTGTTTTCTTTTTGATTCGGTTCGATTCGTTTCTTTTCGATTCGATTCAATTCTTTTCGATTCGATTCTTTTCGATTCGATTTGATTCTTTTCGATTCGATTCTATTCTATTCTTTTGTATTCCATTCGAATCGATTCGTTTTGATTGAATTCGATTCTTTTCGATTCGATTCAATTAGATTCTTTTCGATTGGATTCAATTTGTTTCGATTCGAATCAATTTGATTCTTTTCGATTGGATTCCATTCGATTCCTTTCGATTTGATTCAATTCGATTCTTTTCGATTCTATTCATTTCGATGATTTTCGTTGAGATTAGATTCTTTTCGATTTGATTTTTTTCGGTTCGAGTCGATTCATTTCGCTTATTTTGGTTACGATCAATTCAATTCGATTCTTTTTGATTTGATTTGATTCTATTCGATTTCTTTCGATTCTATTCTATTGTATTCTTTTCGATTCGATTCCATTCAATCCGATTCTTTTCGATTCGATTCGATTGTTTTAGATTTGATTCCATTCTTTCGATTCTATTTGATATGATTCTTTTCGATTCGATTTGATACGATACTTTTTATTTTGATTCGAATCGATTCTCTTCTGTTCGATTCGTTTTGATTTTCGATTCAATTCTATTCGAATTTTTTCGATTTGATTCGATTCGATTCTTTTAGATTCTACTTGATTTGTTTCTTTTCGATTTGTTTTGATTCGATTCTTTTTGATTCATCTCGATTCGATTCGATTCTTTTGTTTCATTTTTTATTTTTTTATTTTTTTTATTCTTTTGTTTCGATTCGATTGTTTTCAATTCGAATCTTTTCGTTACATGGAATTCGATTCTTTTCGTTTGATTCTTTATGATTTTTTTCAACGCGATTCAATTCGATTCTTTTTTTATGATAGTCACAGAGAGAGAGAGGCAGAGACACAGGCAGAGGGAGTAGCAGGCTCCATGCACCGGGTGCCCGATGTGGGATTCGATCCCGGGTCTCCAGGAACGCGCCCTGGGCAAAGGCAGGCGCTAAACAGCTGTGCCAACCAGGGATCCCTCAGTTCGATTCTTTTTATTCGAATCTATTCGATTCTTTTCGATTCGATTAGATTCTTTTCGATTTGATTCCATTCAGTTCGATTCTTTTCGATTCGATTGGATTCTTTTCGATTTGATTCAATTTTTTCGATTCGATTTGATTTGATTCTTTTCGATTCGATTCAATACGATTCTTTTCATTTCGATTCTAATCGATTCTCTTCGATTCTTTTCGATTCGTTTCGATTTTATTCGATTTTTTTCGATTCTATTCTATTCGATTCATTTTGAATCATTTCGATTTGATTCTGTTCGAGTGGTTTCTATTAGATTCTTTTCGATTTGATTCAATTCGATTCGAGTCTTTTTGATTTGAGTCTTTTTGACTCGATGCAATTCAATACGATTCTTTTAGATTCGATTCGATTCGATTGTTTTCGTTTCGATTCGACTTTTTTTGATTCGATTCTTTTCGATTCGATTGTTTTCAATTCGATTGATTCGATTCTTTTCAATTCTATGCTATTCAAAGCGATTCTTTTGTATTTGATTCGATTCGATTGTTTTCTTTTTGATTCGGTTCGATTCGTTTCTTTTCGATTCGATTCAATTCTTTTCGATTCGATTCTTTTCGATTCGATTTGATTCTTTTCTATTCTATTCTATTCTATTCTTTTATATTCCATTCGAATTGATTCGTTTTGATTGAATTCGATTCTTTTCGATTCGATTCAATTAGATTCTTTTCGATTGGATTCAATTTGTTTCGATTCGATTCAATTTTATTCTTTTCGATTGGATTCCATTCGATTCTTTTCGATTTGATTCAATTCGATTCTTTTCGATTCTATTCATTTCGATGATTTTCGTTGAGATTAGATTCTTTTCGATTTGATTTTTTTCGGTTCGAGTCGATTCATTTCGCTTATTTTGGTTACGATCAATTCAATTCGATTCTTTTTGATTTGATTTGATTCTATTCGATTTCTTTCGATTCTATTCTATTGTATTCTTTTCGATTCGATTCCATTCAATCCGATTCTTTTCGATTCGATTCGATTGTTTTAGATTTGATTCCATTCTTTCGATTCTATTTGATATGATTCTTTTCGATTCGATTTGATACGATACTTTTTATTTTGATTCGAATCGATTCTCTTCGGTTCGATTCGTTTTGATTCTTTTCGATTCAATTCTATTCGAATTTTTTCGATTTGATTCGATTCGATTCTTTTAGATTCTACTTGATTTGTTTCTTTTCGATTCGTTTTGATTCGATTCTTTTTGATTCATGTCGATTCGATTCGATTCTTTTGTTTAGATTCGATTCTTTTCAATTCGAATCTTTTCGTTACATGGAATTCGATTCTTTTCGTTTGATTCTTTATGATTTTTTTCAACGCGATTCAATTCGATTCTTTTTTTATGATAGTCACAGAGAGAGAGAGGCAGAGACACAGGCAGAGGGAGTAGCAGGCTCCATGCACCGGGTGCCCGATGTGGGATTCGATCCCGGGTCTCCAGGAACGCGCCCTGGGCAAAGGCAGGCGCTAAACAGCTGTGCCACCCAGGGATCCCTCAGTTCGATTCTTTTTTATTCGAATCTATTCGATTCTTTTTGATTCGATTTGATTCTATTCGTTTTTTTCAATTTGATTCGATTAGTTCCTTTTTGATTCAATTCAATTCATTTCTTTTGATTCAAATCAATTCGATTCTTTTGGATTCGATTCGATTCTTTTGGATTCGATTCTTTTGGATTCGAATCTAGTAGAATCTTTTCATTTCGATCGGATTCATTTCAATTCGATTCTTTTCGATTCGAATGTTTTCGAATCAATTCGATACTTTTTGATTCGATTCGATTCTTTTCGTGTCGATTTGATTCTTTTCGATTCGATTCTTTTCTATTTGAATCGATTCGATTCTTTTCATTTCGATTCGATTTGATTCAATTCGATTCTTTTCGATCAATTCAATTTGATTGTTTTCGATTTGATTCGATTCGATTCTTTTCTATTCTATTCAATTCAATTATTTTCCATTCGATGAAGCAATTGGATTCTTTTCGATTCGATTCGATTCTTTTCGATTCGATTCGACTCGATTTCATGCTTTTTGATTCGATTCGACTAGAATTTAATCGACTGATTCAATTTGATTCTTTTCTTTTCGGTTGGATTCTTTTCTATTCGATTTTTTTCTATTCAATTCGATTCTTTCAATTCAATTCGATTCGATTCGATTCGATTCGATTCAATTCTTTTCGTTTCAAATCGATTCGTTTCAATTCGAGTCTTTTCAATTTGATGCTTTTCGATTCGGTTCGATTTGATATTTTTAATTTGATTCGAGTCTTTTCGATTCGATTCGATTCTTTTCAATTCGATTCTTTTCGATTCGAGTCTTTTTGATTCGATTCATTTCGATTCGATTCGATTCTTTTCAATCCGATTTGATGCTTTTCCATTTGATCTGATTTGTTTCATTTCGATTCTTTTCGATTCAATTCGATTCTTTTCGATTCCATTAAATTTGATTCGATTCTTTTCGATTCGATTAGATTCTTTTCGATTTGATTCCATTCAGTTCGATTCTTTTCGATTCGATTGGATTCTTTTCGATTTGATTCAATTTTTTCGATTCGATTTGATTTGATTCTTTTCGATTCGATTCAATACGATTCTTTTCATTTCGATTCTAATCGATTCTCTTCTATTCTTTTCGATTCGTTTCGATTCTATTCGATTTTTTTCGATTCTATTCTATTCGATTCATTTTGAATCATTTCGATTTGATTCTGTTCGAGTGGTTTCTATTAGATTCTTTTCGATTTGATTCAATTCGATTCGAGTCTTTTTGATTCGAGTCTTTTCGACTCGATGCAATTCAATACGATTCTTTTAGATTCGATTCGATTCGATTGTTTTCGTTTCGATTCGACTTTTTTGATTCGATTCTTTTCGATTCGATTGTTTTCAATTCGATGGATTCGATTCTTTTCAATTCTATGCTATTCAAAGCGATTCTTTTGTATTTGATTCGATTCGATTGTTTTCTTTTTGATTCGGTTCGATTCGTTTCTTTTCGATTCGATTCAATTCTTTTCGATTCGATTCTTTTCGATTCGATTTGATTCTTTTCGATTCGATTCTATTCTATTCTTTTGTATTCCATTCGAATCGATTCGTTTTGATTGAATTCGATTCTTTTCGATTCGATTCAATTAGATTCTTTTCGATTGGATTCAATTTGTTTCGATTCGAATCAATTTGATTCTTTTCGATTGGATTCCATTCGATTCCTTTCGATTTGATTCAATTCGATTCTTTTCGATTCTATTCATTTCGATGATTTTCGTTGAGATTAGATTCTTTTCGATTTGATTTTTTTCGGTTCGAGTCGATTCATTTCGCTTATTTTGGTTACGATCAATTCAATTCGATTCTTTTTGATTTGATTTGATTCTATTCGATTTCTTTCGATTCTATTCTATTGTATTCTTTTCGATTCGATTCCATTCAATCCGATTCTTTTCGATTCGATTCGATTGTTTTAGATTTGATTCCATTCTTTCGATTCTATTTGATATGATTCTTTTCGATTCGATTTGATACGATACTTTTTATTTTGATTCGAATCGATTCTCTTCTGTTCGATTCGTTTTGATTTTCGATTCAATTCTATTCGAATTTTTTCGATTTGATTCGATTCGATTCTTTTAGATTCTACTTGATTTGTTTCTTTTCGATTTGTTTTGATTCGATTCTTTTTGATTCATCTCGATTCGATTCGATTCTTTTGTTTCTTTTTTTATTTTTTTTATTTTTTTGTTTCGATTCGATTGTTTTCAATTCGAATCTTTTCGTTACATGGAATTCGATTCTTTTCGTTTGATTCTTTATGATTTTTTTCAACGCGATTCAATTCGATTCTTTTTTTATGATAGTCCCAGAGAGAGAGAGGCAGAGACACAGGCAGAGGGAGTAGCAGGCTCCATGCACCGGGTGCCCGATGTGGGATTCGATCCCGGGTCTCCAGGAACGCGCCCTGGGCAAAGGCAGGCGCTAAACAGCTGTGCCACCCAGGGATCCCTCAGTTCGATTCTTTTTTATTCGAATCTATTCGATTCTTTTTGATTCGATTTGATTCTATTCGTTTTTTTCAATTTGATTCGATTAGTTCCTTTTTGATTCAATTCAATTCATTTCTTTTGATTCAAATCAATTCGATTCTTTTGGATTCGATTCGATTCTTTTGGATTCGATTCTTTTGGATTCGAATCTAGTAGAATCTTTTCATTTCGATCGGATTCATTTCAATTCGATTCTTTTCGATTCGAATGTTTTCGAATCAATTCGATACTTTTTGATTCGATTCGATTCTTTTCGTGTCGATTTGATTCTTTTCGATTCGATTCTTTTCTATTTGAATCGATTCGATTCTTTTCATTTCGATTCGATTTGATTCAATTCGATTCTTTTCGATCAATTCAATTTGATTGTTTTCGATTTGATTCGATTCGATTCTTTTCTATTCTATTCAATTCAATTATTTTCCATTCGATGAAGCAATTGGATTCTTTTCGATTCGATTCGATTCTTTTCGATTCGATTCGACTCGATTTCATGCTTTTTGATTCGATTCGACTAGAATTTAATCGACTGATTCAATTTGATTCTTTTCTTTTCGGTTGGATTCTTTTCTATTCGATTTTTTTCTATTCAATTCGATTCTTTCAATTCAATTCGATTCGATTCGATTCGATTCAATTCTTTTCGTTTCAAATCGATTCGTTTCAATTCGAGTCTTTTCAATTTGATGCTTTTCGATTCGGTTCGATTTGATATTTTTAATTTGATTCGAGTCTTTTCGATTCGATTCGATTCTTTTCAATTCGATTCTTTTCGATTCGATTCTTTTGATTCGATTCATTTCGATTCGATTCGATTCTTTTCAATCCGATTTGATGCTTTTCCATTTGATCTGATTTGTTTCATTTCGATTCTTTTCGATTCATTTCGATTCTTTTCGATTCCATTAAATTTGATTCGATTCTTTTCGATTCGATTAGATTCTTTTCGATTTGATTCCATTCAGTTCGATTCTTTTCGATTCGATTGGATTCTTTTCGATTTGATTCAATTCTTTGGATTCGATTTGATTTGATTCTTTTCGATTCGATTCAATACGATTCGTTTCATTTCGATTCTAATCGATTCTCTTCGATTCATTTCGTTTCGATTCGTTTCGATTCTGTTAGATTTTTTTCGATTCTATTCTATTCGATTCATTTTGAATCATTTCGATTTGATTCTGTTCGAGTGGTTTCTATTAGATTCTTTTCGATTTGATTCAATTCGATTCGAGTCTTTTTGATTCGAGTCTTTTCGACTCGATTCAATTCAATACGATTCTTTTAGATTCGATTCGATTCGATTGTTTTCGTTTCGATTCGACTTTTTTGATTCGATTCTTTTCGATTCGATTGTTTTCAATTCGATGGATTCGATTCTTTTCAATTCTATGCTATTCAAAGCGATTCTTTTGTATTTGATTCGATTCGATTGTTTTCTTTTTGATTCGGTTCGATTCGTTTCTTTTCGATTCGATTCAATTCTTTTCGATTCGATTCTTTTCGATTCGATTTGATTCTTTTCGATTCGATTCTATTCTATTCTTTTGTATTCCATTCGAATCGATTCGTTTTGATTGAATTCGATTCTTTTCGATTCGATTCAATTAGATTCTTTTCGATTGGATTCAATTTGTTTCGATTCGAATCAATTTGATTCTTTTCGATTGGATTCCATTCGATTCCTTTCGATTTGATTCAATTCGATTCTTTTCGATTCTATTCATTTCGATGATTTTCGTTGAGATTAGATTCTTTTCGATTTGATTTTTTTCGGTTCGAGTCGATTCATTTCGCTTATTTTGGTTAGGATCAATTCAATTCGATTCTTTTTGATTTGATTTGATTCTATTCGATTTCTTTCGATTCTATTCTATTGTATTCTTTTCTTTTCCATTCCGTTCAATTCGATTCTTTTCGATTCGATTCGATTGTTTTAGATTTGATTCCATTCTTTCGATTCTATTTGATATGATTCTTTTCGATTCGATTTGATACGATACTTTTTATTTTGATTCGAATCGATTCTCTTCGGTTCGATTCGTTTTGATTCTTTTCGATTCAATTCTATTCGAATTTTTTCGATTTGATTCGATTCGATTCTTTTAGATTCTACTTGATTTGTTTCTTTTCGATTCGTTTTGATTCGATTCTTTTTGATTCATGTCGATTCAATTCGATTCTTTTGTTTCTCTTTTTTAATTTTTATTTTTTTTTGATTCTTTTGTTTCGATTCGATTCTTTTCAATTCGAATCTTTTCGTTACATGGAATTCGATTCTTTTCGTTTGATTCTTTATGATTTTTTTCAACGCGATTCAATTCGATTCTTTTTTCATGATAGTCACAGAGAGAGAGAGAGGCAGAGACACAGGCAGAGGGAGAAGCAGGCTCCATGCACCGGGAGCCTGATGTGGGATTCGATCCCGGGTCTCCAGGAACGCGCCCTGGGCCAAAGGCAGGCGCTAAACCGCTGCGCCACCCAGGGATCCCTCAATTCGATTCTTTTTTATTCGAATTTTTTCAATTCTTTTTGATTCGATTTAATTCTATTCGAGATTTTTCGATTTGATTCAATTAGTTCTTTTTGATTCAATTCAATTCATTTCTATTGATTCAAATCAATTCGATTCTTTTGGATTCGATTCGATTCTTTTGGATTCGATTCTTTTGGATTCGAATCGAGTGGATTCTTTTCATTGCGATCGGATTCATTTCAATTCGATTCTTTTCGATTCGAATGTTTTCAATTCGATTGATTCGATTCTTTTCAATTCTATGCTATTCAAAGCGATTCTTTTGTATTTGATTCGATTCGATTGTTTTCTTTTTGATTCGGTTCGATTCGTTTCTTTTCGATTCGATTCTTTTCGATTCGATTCGATTCTTTTCGATTCGATTTGACTCGATATCATGCTTTTTGATTCGATTCGATTAGAATTTAATCGACTGATTCAATTTGATTCTTTTCTTTTCGGTTGGATTCTTTTCTATTCGATTTTTTTCTATTCAATTCGATTCTTTCAATATAATTCGATTCGATTCATTCGATTCGATTCAATTCTTTACGTTTCAAATCGATTCGTTTCAATTCGAGTCTTTTCAATTTGATGCTTTTCGATTCGGTTCGATTTGATATTTTTAATTTGATTCGAGTCTTTTCGATTCGATTCGATTCTTTTCAATTCGATTCTTTTCGATTCGATTCTTTTTGATTCAATTCATTTCGATTCGATTCGATTCTTTTCAATCCGATTTGATGCTTTTCCATTTGATCTGATTTGTTTCATTTCGATTCTTTTCGATTCATTTCGATTCTTTTCGATTCCATTAAATTTGATTCGATTCTTTTCGATTCGATTAGATTCTTTTCGATTTGATTCCATTCAGTTCGATTCTTTTCGATTCGATTGGATTCTTTTCGATTTGATTCAATTCTTTCGATTCGATTTGATTTGATTCTTTTCGATTCGATTCAATACGATTCTTTTCATTTCGATTCTAATCGATTCTCTTCGATTCAATTTGTTTCGATTCGTTTCGATTCTATTCGATTTTTTTCGATTCTATTCTATTCGATTCATTTTGAATCATTTCCATTTGATTCTGTTCGAGTGGTTTCTATTAGATTCTTTTCGATTTGATTCAATTCGATTCGAGTCTTTTTGATTCGAGTCTTTTCGACTCGATGCAATTCAATACGATTCTTTTAGATTCGATTCGATTCGATTGTTTTCGTTTCGATTTGACTTTTTTTGATTCGATTCTTTTCGATTCGATTGTTTTCAATTCGATTGATTCGATTCTTTTCAATTCTATGCTATTCAAAGCGATTCTTTTGTATTTGATTCGATTCGATTGTTTTCTTTTTGATTCGGTTCGATTCGTTTCTTTTCGATTCGATTCAATTCTTTTCGATTCGATTCTTTTCGATTCGATTTGATTCTTTTCGATTCGATTCTATTCTATTCTTTTGTATTCCATTCGAATCGATTCGTTTTGATTGAATTCGATTCTTTTCGATTCGATTCAATTAGATTCTTTTCGATTGGATTCAATTTGTTTCGATTCGAATCAATTTGATTCTTTTCGATTGGATTCCATTCGATTCCTTTCGATTTGATTCAATTCGATTCTTTTCGATTCTATTCATTTCGATGATTTTCGTTGAGATTAGTTTCTTTTCGATTTGATTTTTTTCGGTTCGAGTCGATTCATTTCGCTTATTTTGGTTACGATCAATTCAATTCGATTCTTTTTGATTTGATTTGATTCTATTCGATTTCTTTCGATTCTATTCTATTGTATTCTTTTCGATTCGATTCCATTCAATCCGATTCTTTTCGATTCGATTCGATTGTTTTAGATTTGATTCCATTCTTTCGATTCTATTTGATATGATTCTTTTCGATTCGATTTGATACGATACTTTTTATTTTGATTCGAATCGATTCTCTTCGGTTCGATTCGTTTTGATTTTCGATTCAGTTCTATTCGAATTTTTTCGATTTGATTCGATTCGATTCTTTTAGATTCTACTTGATTTGTTTCTTTTCGATTTGTTTTGATTCGATTCTTTTTGATTCATCTCGATTCGATTCGATTCTTTTGTTTCTTTTTTTATTTTTTTATTTTTTTTATTCTTTTGTTTCGATTCGATTGTTTTCAATTCGAATCTTTTCGTTACATGGAATTCGATTCTTTTCGTTTGATTCTTTATGATTTTTTTCAACGCGATTCAATTCGATTCTTTTTTTATGATAGTCACAGAGAGAGAGAGGCAGAGACACAGGCAGAGGGAGTAGCAGGCTCCATGCACCGGGTGCCCGATGTGGGATTCGATCCCGGGTCTCCAGGAACGCGCCCTGGGCAAAGGCAGGCGCTAAACAGCTGTGCCACCCAGGGATCCCTCAATTCGATTCTTTTTTATTCGAATCTATTCGATTCTTTTTGATTCGATTTGATTCTATTAGTTTTTTTCAATTTGATTCGATTAGTTCCTTTTTGATTCAATTCAATTCATTTCTTTTGATTCAAATCAATTCGATTCTTTTGGATTCGATTCTTTTGGATTCGAATTGAGTAGAATCTTTTCATTTCGATCGGATTCATTTCAATTCGATTCTTTTCGATTCGAATGTTTTCGAATCAATTCGATACTTTTTGATTCGATTCGATTCTTTTCGTGTCGATTTGATTCTTTTCGATTCGATTCTTTTCTATTTGAATCGATTCGATTCTTTTCATTTCGATTCGATTTGATTCAATTCGATTCTTTTCGATCAATTCAATTTGATTGTTTTCGATTTGATTCGATTCGATTCTTTTCTATTCTATTCAATTCGATTATTTTCCATTCGATGAAGCAATTGGATTCTTTTCGATTCGATTCGATTCTTTTCGATTCGATTCGACTCGATTTCATGCTTTTTGATTCGATTCGACTAGAATTTAATCGACTGATTCAATTTGATTCTTTTCTTTTCGGTTGGATTTTTTTCTATTCGATTTTTTTCTATTCAATTCGATTCTTTCAATATAATTCGATTCGATTCGATTCGATTTGATTCAATTCTTTTCGTTTCAAATCGATTCGTTTCAATTCGAGTCTTTTCAATTTGATGCTTTTCGATTCGGTTCGATTTCATATTTTTAATTTGATTCGAGTCTTTTCGATTCGATTTGATTCTTCTCAATTCGATTCTTTTCGATTCGATTCTTTTTGATTCGATTCATTTCGATTCGATTCGATTCTTTTCAATCCGATTTGATGCTTTTCCATTTGATCTGATTTGTTTCATTTCGATTCTTTTCGATTCATTTCGATTCTTTTCGATTCCATTAAATTTGATTCGATTCTTTTCGATTCGATTAGATTCTTTTCGATTTGATTCCATTCAGTTCGATCCTTTTCGATTCGATTGGATTCTTTTCGATTTGATTCAATTCTTTCGATTCGATTTGATTTGATTCTTTTCTATTCGATTCAATACGATTCTTTTCATTTCGATTCTAATCGATTCTCTTCGATTCGTTTCGATTCTATTCGATTTTTTTCGATTCTATTCTATTCGATTCATTTTGAATCATTTCCATTTGATTCTGTTCGAGTGGTTTCTATTAGATTCTTTTCGATTTGATTCAATTCGATTCGAGTCTTTTTGATTCGAGTCTTTTCAACTCGATGCAATTCAATACGATACTTTTAGATTCGATTCGATTCGATTGTTTTCGTTTCGATTCGACTTTTTTTGATTCGATTCTTTTCGATTCGATTGTTTTCAATTCGATTGATTCGATTTTTTTCAATTCTATGCTATTCAAAGCGATTCTTTTGTATTTGATTCGATTCGATTGTTTTCTTTTTGATTCGGTTCGATTCGTTTCTTTTCGATTCGATTCAATTCTTTTCGATTCGATTCTTTTCGATTCGATTTGATTCTTTTCGATTCTATTCTATTCTATTCTTTTGTATTCCATTCGAATCGATTCGTTTTGATTGAATTCGATTCTTTTCGATTCGATTCAATTAGATTCTTTTCGATTGGATTCAATTTGTTTCGATTCGAATCAATTTGATTCTTTTCGATTGGATTCCATTCGAGTCCTTTCGATTTGATTCAATTCGATTCTTTACGATTCTATTCATTTCGATGATTTTCGTTGAGATTAGATTCTTTTCGATTTGATTTTTTTCGGTTCGAGTCGATTCATTTCGCTTATTTTGGTTACGATCAATTCAATTCGATTCTTTTTGATTTGATTTGATTCTATTCGATTTCTTTCGATTCTATTCTATTGTATTCTTTTCGATTCGATTCCATTCAATCCGATTCTTTTCGATTCGATTCGATTGTTTTAGATTTGATTCCATTCTTTCGATTCTATTTGATATGATTCTTTTCGATTCGATTTGATACGATACTTTTTATTTTGATTCGAATCGATTCTCTTCGGTTCGATTCGTTTTGATTTTCGATTCAATTCTATTCGAATTTTTTCGATTTGATTCGATTCGATTCTTTTAGATTCTACTTGATTTGTTTCTTTTCGATTTGTTTTGATTCGATTCTTTTTGATTCATCTCGATTCGATTCGATTCTTTTGTTTCTTTTTTTATTTTTTTTATTTTTTTTTTCTTTTGTTTCAATTCGATTATTTTCAATTCGAATCTTTTCGTTACATGGAATTCGATTCTTTTCGTTTGATTCTTTATGATTTTTTTCAACGCGATTCAATTCGATTCTTTTTTTTATGATAGTCACAGAGAGAGAGAGGCAGAGACACAGGCAGAGGGAGTAGCAGGCTCCATGCACCGGGTGCCCGATGTGGGATTCGATCCCGGGTCTCCAGGAACGCGCCCTGGGCAAAGGCAGGCGCTAAACAGCTGTGCCACCCAGGGATCCCTCAATTCGATTCTTTTTTATTCGAATCTATTCGATTCTTTTTGATTCGATTTGATTCTATTAGTTTTTTTCAATTTGATTCGATTAGTTCCTTTTTGATTCAATTCAATTCATTTCTTTTGATTCAAATCAATTCGATTCTTTTGGATTCGATTCGATTCTTTTGGATTCGATTCTTTTGGATTCGAATCGAGTAGAATCTTTTCATTTCGATCGGATTCATTTCAATTCGATTCTTTTCGATTCGAATGTTTTCGAATCAATTCGATACTTTTTGATTCGATTCGATTCTTTTCGTGTCGATTTGATTCTTTTCGATTCGATTCTTTTCTATTTGAATCGATTCGATTCTTTTCATTTCGATTCGATTTGATTCAATTCGATTCTTTTCGATCAATTCAATTTGATTGTTTTCGATTTGATTCGATTCGATTCTTTTCTATTCTATTCAATTCGATTATTTTCCATTCGATGAAGCAATTGGATTCTTTTCGATTCGATTCGATTCTTTTCGATTCGATTCGACTCGATTTCATGCTTTTTGATTCGATTCGACTAGAATTTAATCGACTGATTCAATTTGATTCTTTTCTTTTCGGTTGGATTTTTTTCTATTCGATTTTTTTCTATTCAATTCGATTCTTTCAATTCAATTCGATTCGATTCGATTCGATTCGATTCAATTCTTTTCGTTTCAAATCGATTCGTTTCAATTCGAGTCTTTTCAATTTGATGCTTTTCGATTCGGTTCGATTTGATATTTTTAATTTGATTCGAGTCTTTTCGATTCGATTCGATTCTTTTCAATTCGATTCTTTTCGATTCGAGTCTTTTTGATTCGATTCATTTCGATTCGATTCGATTCTTTTCAATCCGATTTGATGCTTTTCCATTTGATCTGATTTGTTTCATTTCGATTCTTTTCGATTCAATTCGATTCTTTTCGATTCCATTAAATTTGATTCGATTCTTTTCGATTCGATTAGATTCTTTTCGATTTGATTCCATTCAGTTCGATTCTTTTCGATTCGATTGGATTCTTTTCGATTTGATTCAATTCTTTCGATTCGATTTGATTTGATTCTTTTCGATTCGATTCAATACGGTTCTTTTCATTTCGATTCTAATCGATTCTCTTCGATTCTTTTCGATTCGTTTCGATTCTATTCGATTTTTTTCGATTCTATTCTATTCGATTCATTTTGAATCATTTCCATTTGATTCTGTTCGAGTGGTTTCTATTAGATTCTTTTCGATTTGATTCAATTCGATTCGAGTCTTTTTGATTCGAGTCTTTTCGACTCGATGCAATTCAATACGATTCTTTTAGATTCGATTCGATTCGATTGTTTTCGTTTCGATTCGACTTTTTTTGATTCGATTCTTTTCGATTCGATTGTTTTCAATTCGATGGATTCGATTCTTTTCAATTCTATGCTATTCAAAGCGATTCTTTTGTATTTGATTCGATTCGATTGTTTTCTTTTTGATTCGGTTCGATTCGTTTCTTTTCGATTCGATTCAATTCTTTTCGATTCGATTCTTTTCGATTCGATTTGATTCTTTTCGATTCGATTCTATTCTATTCTTTTGTATTCCATTCGAATCGATTCGTTTTGATTGAATTCGATTCTTTTCGATTCGATTCAATTAGATTCTTTTCGATTGGATTCAATTTGTTTCGATTCGAATCAATTTGATTCTTTTCGATTGGATTCCATTCGATTCCTTTCGATTTGATTCAATTCGATTCTTTTCGATTCTATTCATTTCGATGATTTTCGTTGAGATTAGATTCTTTTCGATTTGATTTTTTCGGTTCGAGTCGATTCATTTCGCTTATTTTGTTTAGGATCAATTCAATTCGATTCTTTTTGATTTGATTTGATTCTATTCGATTTCTTTCGATTCTATTCTATTGTATTCTTTTCTTTTCCATTCCGTTCAATTCGATTCTTTTCGATTCGATTCGATTGTTTTACATTTGATGCCCATTCTTTCGATTCTATTTGATATGATTCTTTTCGATTCCATTTGATACGATACTTTTTATTTTGATTCGAATCGATTCTCTTCGGTTCGATTCGTTTTGATTCTTTTCGATTCAATTCTATTCAAATTTTTTCGATTTGATTCGATTCTATTCTTTTAGATTCTACTTGATTTGTTTCTTTTCGATTCGTTTTGATTCGATTCTTTTTGATTCATCTCGATTCGATTCGATTCTTTTGTTTCTTTTTTTATTTTTTTTTATTTTTTTTTATTCTTTTGTTTCGATTCGATTGTTTTCAATTTGAATCTTTTCGTTACATGGAATTCGATTCTTTTCGTTTGATTCTTTATGATTTTTTCAACGCGATTCAATTCGATTCTTTTTTTATGATAGTCACAGAGAGAGAGAGGCAGAGACACAGGCAGAGGGAGTAGCAGGCTCCATGCACCGGGTGCCCGATGTGGGATTCGATCCCGGGTCTCCAGGAACGCTCCCTGGGCCAAAGGCAGGCGCTAAACAGCTGCGCCACCCAGGGATCCCTCAATTCGATTCTTTTTTATTCGAATCTATTCGATTCTTTTTGATTCGATTTGATTCTATTCGTTTTTTTCGATTTGATTCGATTAGTTCCTTTTTGATTCAATTCAATTCATTTCTTCTGATTCGATTCAATTCGATTCTTTTGGATTCGATTCGATTCTCTTGGATTCGATTCTTTTGGATTCGAATCGAGTAGATTCTTTTAATTTCGATCGGATTCATTTCAATTCGATTCTTTTCGATTCGAATGTTTTCGAATCAATTCGATACTTTTTGATTCGATTCGATTCTTTTCGTGTCGATTTGATTCTTTTCGATTCGATTCTTTTCTATTTGAATCGATTCGATTCTTTTCATTTCGATTCAATTTGATTCAATTCGATTCTTTTCGATCAATTCAATTTGATTGTTTTCGATTTGATTCGATTCGATTCTTTTCTATTCTATTCAATTCGATTATTTTCCATTCGATGATGCAATTGGATTCTTTTTGATTCGATTCGATTCTTTTCGATTCGATTTGACTCGATTTCATGCTTTTTGATTCGATTCGATTAGAATTTAATCGACTGATTCAATTTGATTCTTTTCTTTTCGGTTGGATTCTTTTCTATTCGATTTTTTTCTATTCAATTCGATTCTTTCAATATAATTCGATTCGATTCATTCGATTCGATTCAATTCTTTACGTTTCAAATCGATTCGTTTCAATTCGAGTCTTTTCAATTTGATGCTTTTCGATTCGGTTCGATTTGATATTTTTAATTTGATTCGAGTCTTTTCGATTCGATTCGATTCTTTTCAATTCGATTCTTTTCGATTCGAGTCTTTTTGATTCGATTCATTTCGATTCGATTCGATTCTTTTCAATCCGATTTGATGCTTTTCCATTTGATCTGATTTGTTTCATTTCGATTCTTTTCGATTCAATTCGATTCTTTTCGATTCCATTAAATTTGATTCGATTCTTTTCGATTCGATTAGATTCTTTTCGATTTGATTCCATTCAGTTCGATTCTTTTCGATTCGATTGGATTCTTTTCGATTTGATTCAATTTTTTCGATTCGATTTGATTTGATTCTTTTCGATTCGATTCAATACGATTCTTTTCATTTCGATTCTAATCGATTCTCTTCGATTCAATTTGTTTCGATTCGTTTCGATTCTATTCGATTTTTTTCGATTCTATTCTATTCGATTCATTTTGAATCATTTCGATTTGATTCTGTTCGAGTGGTTTCTATTAGATTCTTTTCGATTTGATTCAATTCGATTCGAGTCTTTTTGATTCGAGTCTTTTCGACTCGATTCAATTCAATACGATTCTTTTAGATTCGATTCGATTCGATTGTTTTCGTTTCGATTCGACTTTTTTTGATTCGATTCTTTTCGATTCGATTGTTTTCAATTCGATTGATTCGATTCTTTTCAATTCTATGCTATTCAAAGCGATTCTTTTGTATTTGATTCGATTCGATTGTTTTCTTTTTGATTCGGTTCGATTCGTTTCTTTTCGATTCGATTCAATTCTTTTCGATTCGATTCTTTTCGATTCGATTTGATTCTTTTCGATTCGATTCTATTCTATTCTTTTGTATTCCATTCGAATCGATTCGTTTTGATTGAATTCGATTCTTTTCGATTCGATTCAATTAGATTCTTTTCGATTGGATTCAATTTGTTTCGATTCGAATCAATTTGATTCTTTTCGATTGGATTCCATTCGATTCCTTTCGATTTGATTCAATTCGATTCTTTTCGATTCTATTCATTTCGATGATTTTCGTTGAGATTAGATTCTTTTCGATTTGATTTTTTTCGGTTCGAGTCGATTCATTTCGCTTATTTTGGTTACGATCAATTCAATTCGATTCTTTTTGATTTGATTTGATTCTATTCGATTTCTTTCGATTCTATTCTATTGTATTCTTTTCGATTCGATTCCATTCAATCCGATTCTTTTCGATTCGATTCGATTGTTTTAGATTTGATTCCATTCTTTCGATTCTATTTGATATGATTCTTTTCGATTCGATTTGATACGATACTTTTTATTTTGATTCGAATCGATTCTCTTCGGTTCGATTCGTTTTGATTTTCGATTCAGTTCTATTCGAATTTTTTCGATTTGATTCGATTCGATTCTTTTAGATTCTACTTGATTTGTTTCTTTTCGATTTGTTTTGATTCGATTCTTTTTGATTCATCTCGATTCGATTCGATTCTTTTGTTTCTTTTTTTATTTTTTTATTTTTTTTATTCTTTTGTTTCGATTCGATTGTTTTCAATTCGAATCTTTTCGTTACATGGAATTCGATTCTTTTCGTTTGATTCTTTATGATTTTTTTCAACGCGATTCAATTCGATTCTTTTTTTATGATAGTCACAGAGAGAGAGAGGCAGAGACACAGGCAGAGGGAGTAGCAGGCTCCATGCACCGGGTGCCCGATGTGGGATTCGATCCCGGGTCTCCAGGAACGCGCCCTGGGCAAAGGCAGGCGCTAAACAGCTGTGCCACCCAGGGATCCCTCAATTCGATTCTTTTTTATTCGAATCTATTCGATTCTTTTTGATTCGATTTGATTCTATTCGTTTTTTTCAATTTGATTCGATTAGTTCCTTTTTGATTCAATTCAATTCATTTCTTTTGATTCAAATCAATTCGATTCTTTTGGATTCGATTCTTTTGGATTCGAATTGAGTAGAATCTTTTCATTTCGATCGGATTCATTTCAATTCGATTCTTTTCGATTCGAATGTTTTCGAATCAATTCGATACTTTTTGATTCGATTCGATTCTTTTCGTGTCGATTTGATTCTTTTCGATTCGATTCTTTTCTATTTGAATCGATTCGATTCTTTTCATTTCGATTCGATTTGATTCAATTCGATTCTTTTCGATCAATTCAATTTGATTGTTTTCGATTTGATTCGATTCGATTCTTTTCTATTCTATTCAATTCGATTATTTTCCATTCGATGAAGCAATTGGATTCTTTTCGATTCGATTCGATTCTTTTCGATTCGATTTGACTCGATTTCATGCTTTTTGATTCGATTCGACTAGAATTTAATCGACTGATTCAATTTGATTCTTTTCTTTTCGGTTGGATTTTTTTCTATTCGATTTTTTTCTATTCAATTCGATTCTTTCAATATAATTCGATTCGATTCGATTCGATTTGATTCAATTCTTTTCGTTTCAAATCGATTCGTTTCAATTCGAGTCTTTTCAATTTGATGCTTTTCGATTCGGTTCGATTTGATATTTTTAATTTGATTCGAGTCTTTTCGATTCGATTCGATTCTTCTCAATTCGATTCTTTTCGATTCGATTCTTTTTGATTCGATTCATTTCGATTCGATTCGATTCTTTTCAATCCGATTTGATGCTTTTCCATTTGATCTGATTTGTTTCATTTCGATTCTTTTCGATTCATTTCGATTCTTTTCGATTCCATTAAATTTGATTCGATTCTTTTCGATTCGATTAGATTCTTTTCGATTTGATTCCATTCAGTTCGATCCTTTTCGATTCGATTGGATTCTTTTCGATTTGATTCAATTCTTTCGATTCGATTTGATTTGATTCTTTTCTATTCGATTCAATACGATTCTTTTCATTTCGATTCTAATCGATTCTCTTCGATTCGTTTCGATTCTATTCGATTTTTTTCGATTCTATTCTATTCGATTCATTTTGAATCATTTCCATTTGATTCTGTTCGAGTGGTTTCTATTAGATTCTTTTCGATTTGATTCAATTCGATTCGAGTCTTTTTGATTCGAGTGTTTTCAACTCGATGCAATTCAATACGATACTTTTAGATTCGATTCGATTCGATTGTTTTCGTTTCGATTCGACTTTTTTTGATTCGATTCTTTTCGATTCGATTGTTTTCAATTCGATTGATTCGATTTTTTTCAATTCTATGCTATTCAAAGCGATTCTTTTGTATTTGATTCGATTCGATTGTTTTCTTTTTGATTCGGTTCGATTCGTTTCTTTTCGATTCGATTCAATTCTTTTCGATTCGATTCTTTTCGATTCGATTTGATTCTTTTCGATTCTATTCTATTCTATTCTTTTGTATTCCATTCGAATCGATTCGTTTTGATTGAATTCGATTCTTTTCGATTCGATTCAATTAGATTCTTTTCGATTGGATTCAATTTGTTTCGATTCGAATCAATTTGATTCTTTTCGATTGGATTCCATTCGATTCCTTTCGATTTGATTCAATTCGATTCTTTTCGATTCTATTCATTTCGATGATTTTCGTTGAGATTAGATTCTTTTCGATTTGATTTTTTTCGGTTCGAGTCGATTCATTTCGCTTATTTTGGTTACGATCAATTCAATTCGATTCTTTTTGATTTGATTTGATTCTATTCGATTTCTTTCGATTCTATTCTATTGTATTCTTTTCGATTCGATTCCATTCAATCCGATTCTTTTCGATTCGATTCGATTGTTTTAGATTTGATTCCATTCTTTCGATTCTATTTGATATGATTCTTTTCGATTCGATTTGATACGATACTTTTTATTTTGATTCGAATCGATTCTCTTCGGTTCGATTCGTTTTGATTTTCGATTCAATTCTATTCGAATTTTTTCGATTTGATTCGATTCGATTCTTTTAGATTCTACTTGATTTGTTTCTTTTCGATTTGTTTTGATTCGATTCTTTTTGATTCATCTCGATTCGATTCGATTCTTTTGTTTCTTTTTTTATTTTTTTTATTTTTTTTTTCTTTTGTTTCAATTCGATTATTTTCAATTCGAATCTTTTCGTTACATGGAATTCGATTCTTTTCGTTTGATTCTTTATGATTTTTTTCAACGCGATTCAATTCGATTCTTTTTTTATGATAGTCACAGAGAGAGAGAGGCAGAGACACAGGCAGAGGGAGTAGCAGGCTCCATGCACCGGGTGCCCGATGTGGGATTCGATCCCGGGTCTCCAGGAACGCGCCCTGGGCAAAGGCAGGCGCTAAACAGCTGTGCCACCCAGGGATCCCTCAATTCGATTCTTTTTTATTCGAATCTATTCGATTCTTTTTGATTCGATTTGATTCTATTAGTTTTTTTCAATTTGATTCGATTAGTTCCTTTTTGATTCAATTCAATTCATTTCTTTTGATTCAAATCAATTCGATTCTTTTGGATTCGATTCGATTCTTTTGGATTCGATTCTTTTGGATTCGAATCGAGTAGAATCTTTTCATTTCGATCGGATTCATTTCAATTCGATTCTTTTCGATTCGAATGTTTTCGAATCAATTCGATACTTTTTGATTCGATTCGATTCTTTTCGTGTCGATTTGATTCTTTTCGATTCGATTCTTTTCTATTTGAATCGATTCGATTCTTTTCATTTCGATTCGATTTGATTCAATTCGATTCTTTTCGATCAATTCAATTTGATTGTTTTCGATTTGATTCGATTCGATTCTTTTCTATTCTATTCAATTCGATTATTTTCCATTCGATGAAGCAATTGGATTCTTTTCGATTCGATTCGATTCTTTTCGATTCGATTCGACTCGATTTCATGCTTTTTGATTCGATTCGACTAGAATTTAATCGACTGATTCAATTTGATTCTTTTCTTTTCGGTTGGATTTTTTTCTATTCGATTTTTTTCTATTCAATTCGATTCTTTCAATTCAATTCGATTCGATTCGATTCGATTCGATTCAATTCTTTTCGTTTCAAATCGATTCGTTTCAATTCGAGTCTTTTCAATTTGATGCTTTTCGATTCGGTTCGATTTGATATTTTTAATTTGATTCGAGTCTTTTCGATTCGATTCGATTCTTTTCAATTCGATTCTTTTCGATTCGAGTCTTTTTGATTCGATTCATTTCGATTCGATTCGATTCTTTTCACTCCGATTTGATGCTTTTCCATTTGATCTGATTTGTTTCATTTCGATTCTTTTCGATTCAATTCGATTCTTTTCGATTCCATTAAATTTGATTCGATTCTTTTCGATTCGATTAGATTCTTTTCGATTTGATTCCATTCAGTTCGATTCTTTTCGATTCGATTGGATTCTTTTCGATTTGATTCAATTCTTTCGATTCGATTTGATTTGATTCTTTTCGATTCGATTCAATACGGTTCTTTTCATTTCGATTCTAATCGATTCTCTTCGATTCTTTTCGATTCGTTTCGATTCTATTCGATTTTTTTCGATTCTATTCTATTCGATTCATTTTGAATCATTTCCATTTGATTCTGTTCGAGTGGTTTCTATTAGATTCTTTTCGATTTGATTCAATTCGATTCGAGTCTTTTTGATTCGAGTCTTTTCGACTCGATGCAATTCAATACGATTCTTTTAGATTCGATTCGATTCGATTGTTTTCGTTTCGATTCGACTTTTTTTGATTCGATTCTTTTCGATTCGATTGTTTTCAATTCGATGGATTCGATTCTTTTCAATTCTATGCTATTCAAAGCGATTCTTTTGTATTTGATTCGATTCGATTGTTTTCTTTTTGATTCGGTTCGATTCGTTTCTTTTCGATTCGATTCAATTCTTTTCGATTCGATTCTTTTCGATTCGATTTGATTCTTTTCGATTCGATTCTATTCTATTCTTTTGTATTCCATTCGAATCGATTCGTTTTGATTGAATTCGATTCTTTTCGATTCGATTCAATTAGATTCTTTTCGATTGGATTCAATTTGTTTCGATTCGAATCAATTTGATTCTTTTCGATTGGATTCCATTCGATTCCTTTCGATTTGATTCAATTCGATTCTTTTCGATTCTATTCATTTCGATGATTTTCGTTGAGATTAGATTCTTTTCGATTTGATTTTTTCGGTTCGAGTCGATTCATTTCGCTTATTTTGGTTAGGATCAATTCAATTCGATTCTTTTTGATTTGATTTGATTCTATTCGATTTCTTTCGATTCTATTCTATTGTATTCTTTTCTTTTCCATTCCGTTCAATTCGATTCTTTTCGATTCGATTCGATTGTTTTACATTTGATGCCCATTCTTTCGATTCTATTTGATATGATTCTTTTCGATTCCATTTGATACGATACTTTTTATTTTGATTCGAATCGATTCTCTTCGGTTCGATTCGTTTTGATTCTTTTCGATTCAATTCTATTCAAATTTTTTCGATTTGATTCGATTCTATTCTTTTAGATTCTACTTGATTTGTTTCTTTTCGATTCGTTTTGATTCGATTCTTTTTGATTCATCTCGATTCGATTCGATTCTTTTGTTTCTTTTTTTATTTTTTTTTATTTTTTTTTATTCTTTTGTTTCGATTCGATTGTTTTCAATTTGAATCTTTTCGTTACATGGAATTCGATTCTTTTCGTTTGATTCTTTATGATTTTTTCAACGCGATTCAATTCGATTCTTTTTTTATGATAGTCACAGAGAGAGAGAGGCAGAGACACAGGCAGAGGGAGTAGCAGGCTCCATGCACCGGGTGCCCGATGTGGGATTCGATCCCGGGTCTCCAGGAACGCTCCCTGGGCCAAAGGCAGGCGCTAAACAGCTGCGCCACCCAGGGATCCCTCAATTCGATTCTTTTTTATTCGAATCTATTCGATTCTTTTTGATTCGATTTGATTCTATTCGTTTTTTTCGATTTGATTCGATTAGTTCCTTTTTGATTCAATTCAATTCATTTCTTCTGATTCGATTCAATTCGATTCTTTTGGATTCGATTCGATTCTCTTGGATTCGATTCTTTTGGATTCGAATCGAGTAGATTCTTTTAATTTCGATCGGATTCATTTCAATTCGATTCTTTTCGATTCGAATGTTTTCGAATCAATTCGATACTTTTTGATTCGATTCGATTCTTTTCGTGTCGATTTGATTCTTTTCGATTCGATTCTTTTCTATTTGAATCGATTCGATTCTTTTCATTTCGATTCAATTTGATTCAATTCGATTCTTTTCGATCAATTCAATTTGATTGTTTTCGATTTGATTCGATTCGATTCTTTTCTATTCTATTCAATTCGATTATTTTCCATTCGATGATGCAATTGGATTCTTTTTGATTCGATTCGATTCTTTTCGATTCGATTTGACTCGATTTCATGCTTTTTGATTCGATTCGATTAGAATTTAATCGACTGATTCAATTTGATTCTTTTCTTTTCGGTTGGATTCTTTTCTATTCGATTTTTTTCTATTCAATTCGATTCTTTCAATATAATTCGATTCGATTCATTCGATTCGATTCAATTCTTTACGTTTCAAATCGATTCGTTTCAATTCGAGTCTTTTCAATTTGATGCTTTTCGATTCGGTTCGATTTGATATTTTTAATTTGATTCGAGTCTTTTCGATTCGATTCGATTCTTTTCAATTCGATTCTTTTCGATTCGAGTCTTTTTGATTCGATTCATTTCGATTCGATTCGATTCTTTTCAATCCGATTTGATGCTTTTCCATTTGATCTGATTTGTTTCATTTCGATTCTTTTCGATTCAATTCGATTCTTTTCGATTCCATTAAATTTGATTCGATTCTTTTCGATTCGATTAGATTCTTTTCGATTTGATTCCATTCAGTTCGATTCTTTTCGATTCGATTGGATTCTTTTCGATTTGATTCAATTCTTTCGATTCGATTTGATTTGATTCTTTTCGATTCGATTCAATACGATTCTTTTCATTTCGATTCTAATCGATTCTCTTCGATTCAATTTGTTTCGATTCGTTTCGATTCTATTCGATTTTTTTCGATTCTATTCTATTCGATTCATTTTGAATCATTTCGATTTGATTCTGTTCGAGTGGTTTCTATTAGATTCTTTTCGATTTGATTCAATTCGATTCGAGTCTTTTTGATTCGAGTCTTTTCGACTCGATTCAATTCAATACGATTCTTTTAGATTCGATTCGATTCGATTGTTTTCGTTTCGATTCGACTTTTTTTGATTCGATTCTTTTCGATTCGATTGTTTTCAATTCGATTGATTCGATTCTTTTCAATTCTATGCTATTCAAAGCGATTCTTTTGTATTTGATTCGATTCGATTGTTTTCTTTTTGATTCGGTTCGATTCGTTTCTTTTCGATTCGATTCAATTCTTTTCGATTCGATTCTTTTCGATTCGATTTGATTCTTTTCGATTCGATTCTATTCTATTCTTTTGTATTCCATTCGAATCGATTCGTTTTGATTGAATTCGATTCTTTTCGATTCGATTCAATTAGATTCTTTTCGATTGGATTCAATTTGTTTCGATTCGAATCAATTTGATTCTTTTCGATTGGATTCCATTCGATTCCTTTCGATTTGATTCAATTCGATTCTTTTCGATTCTATTCATTTCGATGATTTTCGTTGAGATTAGATTCTTTTCGATTTGATTTTTTTCGGTTCGAGTCGATTCATTTCGCTTATTTTGGTTACGATCAATTCAATTCGATTCTTTTTGATTTGATTTGATTCTATTCGATTTCTTTCGATTCTATTCTATTGTATTCTTTTCGATTCGATTCCATTCAATCCGATTCTTTTCGATTCGATTCGATTGTTTTAGATTTGATTCCATTCTTTCGATTCTATTTGATATGATTCTTTTCGATTCGATTTGATACGATACTTTTTATTTTGATTCGAATCGATTCTCTTCGGTTCGATTCGTTTTGATTTTCGATTCAATTCTATTCGAATTTTTTCGATTTGATTCGATTCGATTCTTTTAGATTCTACTTGATTTGTTTCTTTTCGATTTGTTTTGATTCGATTCTTTTTGATTCATCTCGATTCGATTCGATTCTTTTGTTTCTTTTTTTATTTTTTTTATTTTTTTTATTCTTTTGTTTCGATTCGATTGTTTTCAATTCGAATCTTTTCGTTACATGGAATTCGATTCTTTTCGTTTGATTCTTTATGATTTTTTTCAACGCGATTCAATTCGATTCTTTTTTTATGATAGTCACAGAGAGAGAGAGGCAGAGACACAGGCAGAGGGAGTAGCAGGCTCCATGCACCGGGTGCCCGATGTGGGATTCGATCCCGGGTCTCCAGGAACGCGCCCTGGGCAAAGGCAGGCGCTAAACAGCTGTGCCACCCAGGGATCCCTCAGTTCGATTCTTTTTATTCGAATCTATTCGATTCTTTTTGATTCGATTTGATTCTATTCGTTTTTTTCGATTTGATTCGATTAGTTCCTTTTTGATTCAATTCAATTCATTTCTTTTGATTCAAATCAATTCGATTCTTTTGGATTCGATTCGATTCTTTTGGATTCGATTCTTTTGGATTCGAATCTAGTAGAATCTTTTCATTTCGATCGGATTCATTTCAATTCGATTCTTTTCGATTCGAATGTTTTCGAATCAATTCGATACTTTTTGATTCGATTCGATTCTTTTCGTGTCGATTTGATTCTTTTCGATTCGATTCTTTTCTATTTGAATCGATTCGATTCTTTTCATTTCGATTCGATTTGATTCAATTCGATTCTTTTCGATCAATTCAATTTGATTGTTTTCGATTTGATTCGATTCGATTCTTTTCTATTCTATTCAATTCGATTATTTTCCATTCGATGAAGCAATTGGATTCTTTTCGATTCGATTCGATTCTTTTCGATTCGATTCGACTCGATTTCATGCTTTTTGATTCGATTCGACTAGAATTTAATCGACTGATTCAATTTGATTCTTTTCTTTTCGGTTGGATTCTTTTCTATTCGATTTTTTTCTATTCAATTCGATTCTTTCAATTCAATTCGATTCGATTCGATTCGATTCAATTCTTTTCGTTTCAAATCGATTCGTTTCAATTCGAGTCTTTTCAATTTGATGCTTTTCGATTCGGTTCGATTTGATATTTTTAATTTGATTCGAGTCTTTTCGATTCGATTCGATTCTTTTCAATTCGATTCTTTTCGATTCGAGTCTTTTTGATTCGATTCATTTCGATTCGATTCGATTCTTTTCACTCCGATTTGATGCTTTTCCATTTGATCTGATTTGTTTCATTTCGATTCTTTTCGATTCAATTCGATTCTTTTCGATTCCATTAAATTTGATTCGATTCTTTTCGATTCGATTAGATTCTTTTCGATTTGATTCCATTCAGTTCGATTCTTTTCGATTCGATTGGATTCTTTTCGATTTGATTCAATTCTTTCGATTCGATTTGATTTGATTCTTTTCGATTCGATTCAATACGATTCTTTTCATTTCGATTCTAATCGATTCTCTTCGATTCTTTTCGATTCGTTTCGATTCTATTCGATTTTTTTCGATTCTATTCTATTCGATTCATTTTGAATCATTTCGATTTGATTCTGTTCGAGTGGTTTCTATTAGATTCTTTTCGATTTGATTCAATTCGATTCGAGTCTTTTTGATTCGAGTCTTTTCGACTCGATGCAATTCAATACGATTCTTTTAGATTCGATTCGATTCGATTGTTTTCGTTTCGATTCGACTTTTTTTGATTCGATTCTTTTCGATTCGATTGTTTTCAATTCGATTGATTCGATTCTTTTCAATTCTATGCTATTCAAAGCGATTCTTTTGTATTTGATTCGATTCGATTGTTTTCTTTTTGATTCGGTTCGATTCGTTTCTTTTCGATTCGATTCAATTCTTTTCGATTCGATTCTTTTCGATTCGATTTGATTCTTTTCGATTCGATTCTATTCTATTCTTTTGTATTCCATTCGAATCGATTCGTTTTGATTGAATTCGATTCTTTTCGATTCGATTCAATTAGATTCTTTTCGATTGGATTCAATTTGTTTCGATTCGAATCAATTTGATTCTTTTCGATTGGATTCCATTCGATTCCTTTCGATTTGATTCAATTCGATTCTTTTCGATTCTATTCATTTCGATGATTTTCGTTGAGATTAGATTCTTTTCGATTTGATTTTTTTCGGTTCGAGTCGATTCATTTCGCTTATTTTGGTTACGATCAATTCAATTCGATTCTTTTTGATTTGATTTGATTCTATTCGATTTCTTTCGATTCTATTCTATTGTATTCTTTTCGATTCGATTCCATTCAATCCGATTCTTTTCGATTCGATTCGATTGTTTTAGATTTGATTCCATTCTTTCGATTCTATTTGATATGATTCTTTTCGATTCGATTTGATACGATACTTTTTATTTTGATTCGAATCGATTCTCTTCGGTTCGATTCGTTTTGATTTTCGATTCAATTCTATTCGAATTTTTTCGATTTGATTCGATTCGATTCTTTTAGATTCTACTTGATTTGTTTCTTTTCGATTTGTTTTGATTCGATTCTTTTTGATTCATCTCGATTCGATTCGATTCTTTTGTTTCTTTTTTTATTTTTTTTATTTTTTTTATTCTTTTGTTTCGATTCGATTGTTTTCAATTCGAATCTTTTCGTTACATGGAATTCGATTCTTTTCGTTTGATTCTTTATGATTTTTTTCAACGCGATTCAATTCGATTCTTTTTTTATGATAGTCACAGAGAGAGAGAGGCAGAGACACAGGCAGAGGGAGTAGCAGGCTCCATGCACCGGGTGCCCGATGTGGGATTCGATCCCGGGTCTCCAGGAACGCGCCCTGGGCAAAGGCAGGCGCTAAACAGCTGTGCCACCCAGGGATCCCTCAGTTCGATTCTTTTTATTCGAATCTATTGGATTCTTTTTGATTCGATTTGATTCTATTCGTTTTTTTCGATTTGATTCGATTAGTTCCTTTTTGATTCAATTCAATTCATTTCTTTTGATTCAAATCAATTCGATTCTTTTGGATTCGATTCGATTCTTTTGGATTCGATTCTTTTGGATTCGAATCTAGTAGAATCTTTTCATTTCGATCGGATTCATTTCAATTCGATTCTTTTCGATTCGAATGTTTTCGAATCAATTCGATACTTTTTGATTCGATTCGATTCTTTTCGTGTCGATTTGATTCTTTTCGATTCGATTCTTTTCTATTTGAATCGATTCGATTCTTTTCATTTCGATTCGATTTGATTCAATTCGATTCTTTTCGATCAATTCAATTTGATTGTTTTCGATTTGATTCGATTCGATTCTTTTCTATTCTATTCAATTCGATTATTTTCCATTCGATGAAGCAATTGGATTCTTTTCGATTCGATTCGATTCTTTTCGATTCGATTTGACTCGATTTCATGCTTTTTGATTCGATTCGACTAGAATTTAATCGACTGATTCAATTTGATTCTTTTCTTTTCGGTTGGATTCTTTTCTATTCGATTTTTTTCTATTCAATTCGATTCTTTCAATTCAATTCGATTCGATTCGATTCGATTCAATTCTTTTCGTTTCAAATCGATTCGTTTCAATTCGAGTCTTTTCAATTTGATGCTTTTCGATTCGGTTCGATTTGATATTTTTAATTTGATTCGAGTCTTTTCGATTCGATTCGATTCTTTTCAATTCGATTCTTTTCGATTCGAGTCTTTTTGATTCGATTCATTTCGATTCGATTCGATTCTTTTCACTCCGATTTGATGCTTTTCCATTTGATCTGATTTGTTTCATTTCGATTCTTTTCGATTCAATTCGATTCTTTTCGATTCCATTAAATTTGATTCGATTCTTTTCGATTCGATTAGATTCTTTTCGATTTGATTCCATTCAGTTCGATTCTTTTCGATTCGATTGGATTCTTTTCGATTTGATTCAATTCTTTCGATTCGATTTGATTTGATTCTTTTCGATTCGATTCAATACGATTCTTTTCATTTCGATTCTAATCGATTCTCTTCGATTCTTTTCGATTCGTTTCGATTCTATTCGATTTTTTTCGATTCTATTCTATTCGATTCATTTTGAATCATTTCGATTTGATTCTGTTCGAGTGGTTTCTATTAGATTCTTTTCGATTTGATTCAATTCGATTCGAGTCTTTTTGATTTGAGTCTTTTCGACTCGATGCAATTCAATACGATTCTTTTAGATTCGATTCGATTCGATTGCTTTCGTTTCGATTCGACTTTTTTTGATTCAATTCTTTTCGATTCGATTGTTTTCAATTCGATTGATTCGATTCTTTTCAATTCTATGCTATTCAAAGCGATTCTTTTGTATTTGATTCGATTCGATTGTTTTCTTTTTGATTCGGTTCGATTCGTTTCTTTTCGATTCGATTCAATTCTTTTCGATTCGATTCTTTTCGATTCGATTTGATTCTTTTCGATTCGATTCTATTCTATTCTTTTGTATTCCATTCGAATCGATTCGTTTTGATTGAATTCGATTCTTTTCGATTCGATTCAATTAGATTCTTTTCGATTGGATTCAATTTGTTTCGATTCGAATCAATTTGATTCTTTTCGATTGGATTCCATTCGATTCCTTTCGATTTGATTCAATTCGATTCTTTTCGATTCTATTCATTTCGATGATTTTCGTTGAGATTAGATTCTTTTCGATTTGATTTTTTTCGGTTCGAGTCGATTCATTTCGCTTATTTTGGTTACGATCAATTCAATTCGATTCTTTTTGATTTGATTTGATTCTATTCGATTTCTTTCGATTCTATTCTATTGTATTCTTTTCGATTCGATTCCATTCAATCCGATTCTTTTCGATTCGATTCGATTGTTTTAGATTTGATTCCATTCTTTCGATTCTATTTGATATGATTCTTTTCGATTCGATTTGATGCGATACTTTTTATTTTGATTCGAATCGATTCTCTTCGGTTCGATTCGTTTTGATTTTCGATTCAATTCTATTCGAATTTTTTCGATTTGATTCGATTCGATTCTTTTAGATTCTACTTGATTTGTTTCTTTTCGATTTGTTTTGATTCGATTCTTTTTGATTCATCTCGATTCGATTCGATTCTTTTGTTTCTTTTTTTATTTTTTTTATTTTTTTTATTCTTTTGTTTCGATTCGATTGTTTTCAATTCGAATCTTTTCGTTACATGGAATTCGATTCTTTTCGTTTGATTCTTTATGATTTTTTTCAACGCGATTCAATTCGATTCTTTTTTTATGATAGTCACAGAGAGAGAGAGGCAGAGACACAGGCAGAGGGAGTAGCAGGCTCCATGCACCGGGTGCCCGATGTGGGATTCGATCCCGGGTCTCCAGGAACGCGCCCTGGGCAAAGGCAGGCGCTAAACAGCTGTGCCACCCAGGGATCCCTCAGTTCGATTCTTTTTATTCGAATCTATTCGATTCTTTTTGATTCGATTTGATTCTATTCGTTTTTTTCGATTTGATTCGATTAGTTCCTTTTTGATTCAATTCAATTCATTTCTTTTGATTCAAATCAATTCGATTCTTTTGGATTCGATTCGATTCTTTTGGATTCGATTCTTTTGGATTCGAATCTAGTAGAATCTTTTCATTTCGATCGGATTCATTTCAATTCGATTCTTTTCGATTCGAATGTTTTCGAATCAATTCGATACTTTTTGATTCGATTCGATTCTTTTCGTGTCGATTTGATTCTTTTCGATTCGATTCTTTTCTATTTGAATCGATTCGATTCTTTTCATTTCGATTCGATTTGATTCAATTCGATTCTTTTCGATCAATTCAATTTGATTGTTTTCGATTTGATTCGATTCGATTCTTTTCTATTCTATTCAATTCGATTATTTTCCATTCGATGAAGCAATTGGATTCTTTTCGATTCGATTCGATTCTTTTCGATTCGATTCGACTCGATTTCATGCTTTTTGATTCGATTCGACTAGAATTTAATCGACTGATTCAATTTGATTCTTTTCTTTTCGGTTGGATTCTTTTCTATTCGATTTTTTTCTATTCAATTCGATTATTTCAATTCAATTCGATTCGATTCGATTCGATTCAATTCTTTTCGTTTCAAATCGATTCGTTTCAATTCGAGTCTTTTCAATTTGATGCTTTTCGATTCGGTTCGATTTGATATTTTTAATTTGATTCGAGTCTTTTCGATTCGATTCGATTCTTTTCAATTCGATTCTTTTCGATTCGATTCTTTTGATTCGATTCATTTCGATTCGATTCGATTCTTTTCAATCCGATTTGATGCTTTTCCATTTGATCTGATTTGTTTCATTTCGATTCTTTTCGATTCATTTCGATTCTTTTCGATTCCATTAAATTTGATTCGATTCTTTTCGATTCGATTAGATTCTTTTCGATTTGATTCCATTCAGTTCGATTCTTTTCGATTCGATTGGATTCTTTTCGATTTGATTCAATTCTTTGGATTCGATTTGATTTGATTCTTTTCGATTCGATTCAATACGATTCTTTTCATTTCGATTCTAATCGATTCTCTTCGATTCAATTTGTTTCGATTCGTTTCGATTCTATTCGATTTTTTTCGATTCTATTCTATTCGATTCATTTTGAATCATTTCGATTTGATTCTGTTCGAGTGGTTTCTATTAGATTCTTTTCGATTTGATTCAATTCGATTCGAGTCTTTTTGATTCGAGTCTTTTCGACTCGATGCAATTCAATACGATTCTTTTAGATTCGATTCGATTCGATTGTTTACGTTTCGATTTGACTTTTTTTGATTCGATTCTTTTCGATTCGATTGTTTTCAATTCGATGGATTCGATTCTTTTCAATTCTATGCTATTCAAAGCGATTCTTTTGTATTTGATTCGATTCGATTGTTTTCTTTTTGATTCGGTTCGATTCGTTTCTTTTCGATTCGATTCAATTCTTTTCGATTCGATTCTTTTCGATTCGATTTGATTCTTTTCGATTCGATTCTATTCTATTCTTTTGTATTCCATTCGAATCGATTCGTTTTGATTGAATTCGATTCTTTTCGATTCGATTCAATTAGATTCTTTTCGATTGGATTCAATTTGTTTCGATTCGAATCAATTTGATTCTTTTCGATTGGATTCCATTCGATTCCTTTCGATTTGATTCAATTCGATTCTTTTCGATTCTATTCATTTCGATGATTTTCGTTGAGATTAGATTCTTTTCGATTTGATTTTTTTCGGTTCGAGTCGATTCATTTCGCTTATTTTGGTTACGATCAATTCAATTCGATTCTTTTTGATTTGATTTGATTCTATTCGATTTCTTTCGATTCTATTCTATTGTATTCTTTTCGATTCGATTCCATTCAATCCGATTCTTTTCGATTCGATTCGATTGTTTTAGATTTGATTCCATTCTTTCGATTCTATTTGATATGATTCTTTTCGATTCGATTTGATACGATACTTTTTATTTTGATTCGAATCGATTCTCTTCGGTTCGATTCGTTTTGATTTTCGATTCAATTCTATTCGAATTTTTTCGATTTGATTCGATTCGATTCTTTTAGATTCTACTTGATTTGTTTCTTTTCGATTTGTTTTGATTCGATTCTTTTTGATTCATCTCGATTCGATTCGATTCTTTTGTTTCTTTTTTTATTTTTTTTATTTTTTTTATTCTTTTGTTTCGATTCGATTGTTTTCAATTCGAATCTTTTCGTTACATGGAATTCGATTCTTTTCGTTTGATTCTTTATGATTTTTTTCAACGCGATTCAATTCGATTCTTTTTTTATGATAGTCCCAGAGAGAGAGAGGCAGAGACACAGGCAGAGGGAGTAGCAGGCTCCATGCACCGGGTGCCCGATGTGGGATTCGATCCCGGGTCTCCAGGAACGCGCCCTGGGCAAAGGCAGGCGCTAAACAGCTGTGCCACCCAGGGATCCCTCAGTTCGATTCTTTTTTATTCGAATCTATTCGATTCTTTTTGATTCGATTTGATTCTATTCGTTTTTTTCAATTTGATTCGATTAGTTCCTTTTTGATTCAATTCAATTCATTTCTTTTGATTCAAATCAATTCGATTCTTTTGGATTCGATTCGATTCTTTTGGATTCGATTCTTTTGGATTCGAATCTAGTAGAATCTTTTCATTTCGATCGGATTCATTTCAATTCGATTCTTTTCGATTCGAATGTTTTCGAATCAATTCGATACTTTTTGATTCGATTCGATTCTTTTCGTGTCGATTTGATTCTTTTCGATTCGATTCTTTTCTATTTGAATCGATTCGATTCTTTTCATTTCGATTCGATTTGATTCAATTCGATTCTTTTCGATCAATTCAATTTGATTGTTTTCGATTTGATTCGATTCGATTCTTTTCTATTCTATTCAATTCGATTATTTTCCATTCGATGAAGCAATTGGATTCTTTTCGATTCGATTCGATTCTTTTCGATTCGATTCGACTCGATTTCATGCTTTTTGATTCGATTCGACTAGAATTTAATCGACTGATTCAATTTGATTCTTTTCTTTTCGGTTGGATTCTTTTCTATTCGATTTTTTTCTATTCAATTCGATTCTTTCAATTCAATTCGATTCGATTCGATTCGATTCGATTCAATTCTTTTCGTTTCAAATCGATTCGTTTCAATTCGAGTCTTTTCAATTTGATGCTTTTCGATTCGGTTCGATTTGATATTTTTAATTTGATTCGAGTCTTTTCGATTCGATTCGATTCTTTTCAATTCGATTCTTTTCGATTCGAGTCTTTTTGATTCGATTCATTTCGATTCGATTCGATTCTTTTCAATCCGATTTGATGCTTTTCCATTTGATCTGATTTGTTTCATTTCGATTCTTTTCGATTCAATTCGATTCTTTTCGATTCCATTAAATTTGATTCGATTCTTTTCGATTCGATTAGATTCTTTTCGATTTGATTCCATTCAGTTCGATTCTTTTCGATTCGATTGGATTCTTTTCGATTTGATTCAATTCTTTCGATTCGATTTGATTTGATTCTTTTCGATTCGATTCAATACGATTCTTTTCATTTCGATTCTAATCGATTCTCTTCTATTCTTTTCGATTCGTTTCGATTCTATTCGATTTTTTTCGATTCTATTCTATTCGATTCATTTTGAATCATTTCGATTTGATTCTGTTCGAGTGGTTTCTATTAGATTCTTTTCGATTTGATTCAATTCGATTCGAGTCTTTTTGATTCGAGTCTTTTCGACTCGATGCAATTCAATACGATTCTTTTAGATTCGATTCGATTCGATTGTTTTCGTTTCGATTCGACTTTTTTTGATTCGATTCTTTTCGATTCGATTGTTTTCAATTCGATGGATTCGATTCTTTTCAATTCTATGCTATTCAAAGCGATTCTTTTGTATTTGATTCGATTCGATTGTTTTCTTTTTGATTCGGTTCGATTCGTTTCTTTTCGATTCGATTCAATTCTTTTCGATTCGATTCTTTTCGATTCGATTTGATTCTTTTCGATTCGATTCTATTCTATTCTTTTGTATTCCATTCGAATCGATTCGTTTTGATTGAATTCGATTCTTTTCGATTCGATTCAATTAGATTCTTTTCGATTGGATTCAATTTGTTTCGATTCGAATCAATTTGATTCTTTTCGATTGGATTCCATTCGATTCCTTTCGATTTGATTCAATTCGATTCTTTTCGATTCTATTCATTTCGATGATTTTCGTTGAGATTAGATTCTTTTCGATTTGATTTTTTTCGGTTCGAGTCGATTCATTTCGCTTATTTTGGTTACGATCAATTCAATTCGATTCTTTTTGATTTGATTTGATTCTATTCGATTTCTTTCGATTCTATTCTATTGTATTCTTTTCGATTCGATTCCATTCAATCCGATTCTTTTCGATTCGATTCGATTGTTTTAGATTTGATTCCATTCTTTCGATTCTATTTGATATGATTCTTTTCGATTCGATTTGATACGATACTTTTTATTTTGATTCGAATCGATTCTCTTCTGTTCGATTCGTTTTGATTTTCGATTCAATTCTATTCGAATTTTTTCGATTTGATTCGATTCGATTCTTTTAGATTCTACTTGATTTGTTTCTTTTCGATTTGTTTTGATTCGATTCTTTTTGATTCATCTCGATTCGATTCGATTCTTTTGTTTCTTTTTTTATTTTTTTTATTTTTTTGTTTCGATTCGATTGTTTTCAATTCGAATCTTTTCGTTACATGGAATTCGATTCTTTTCGTTTGATTCTTTATGATTTTTTTCAACGCGATTCAATTCGATTCTTTTTTTATGATAGTCCCAGAGAGAGAGAGGCAGAGACACAGGCAGAGGGAGTAGCAGGCTCCATGCACCGGGTGCCCGATGTGGGATTCGATCCCGGGTCTCCAGGAACGCGCCCTGGGCAAAGGCAGGCGCTAAACAGCTGTGCCACCCAGGGATCCCTCAGTTCGATTCTTTTTTATTCGAATCTATTCGATTCTTTTTGATTCGATTTGATTCTATTCGTTTTTTTCAATTTGATTCGATTAGTTCCTTTTTGATTCAATTCAATTCATTTCTTTTGATTCAAATCAATTCGATTCTTTTGGATTCGATTCGATTCTTTTGGATTCGATTCTTTTGGATTCGAATCTAGTAGAATCTTTTCATTTCGATCGGATTCATTTCAATTCGATTCTTTTCGATTCGAATGTTTTCGAATCAATTCGATACTTTTTGATTCGATTCGATTCTTTTCGTGTCGATTTGATTCTTTTCGATTCGATTCTTTTCTATTTGAATCGATTCGATTCTTTTCATTTCGATTCGATTTGATTCAATTCGATTCTTTTCGATCAATTCAATTTGATTGTTTTCGATTTGATTCGATTCGATTCTTTTCTATTCTATTCAATTCAATTATTTTCCATTCGATGAAGCAATTGGATTCTTTTCGATTCGATTCGATTCTTTTCGATTCGATTCGACTCGATTTCATGCTTTTTGATTCGATTCGACTAGAATTTAATCGACTGATTCAATTTGATTCTTTTCTTTTCGGTTGGATTCTTTTCTATTCGATTTTTTTCTATTCAATTCGATTCTTTCAATTCAATTCGATTGGATTCGATTCGATTCAATTCTTTTCGTTTCAAATCGATTCGTTTCAATTCGAGTCTTTTCAATTTGATGCTTTTCGATTCGGTTCGATTTGATATTTTTAATTTGATTCGAGTCTTTTCGATTCGATTCGATTCTTTTCAATTCGATTCTTTTCGATTCGATTCTTTTGATTCGATTCATTTCGATTCGATTCGATTCTTTTCAATCCGATTTGATGCTTTTCCATTTGATCTGATTTGTTTCATTTCGATTCTTTTCGATTCATTTCGATTCTTTTCGATTCCATTAAATTTGATTCGATTCTTTTCGATTCGATTAGATTCTTTTCGATTTGATTCCATTCAGTTCGATTCTTTTCGATTCGATTGGATTCTTTTCGATTTGATTCAATTCTTTGGATTCGATTTGATTTGATTCTTTTCGATTCGATTCAATACGATTCGTTTCATTTCGATTCTAATCGATTCTCTTCGATTCATTTCGTTTCGATTCGTTTCGATTCTGTTAGATTTTTTTCGATTCTATTCTATTCGATTCATTTTGAATCATTTCGATTTGATTCTGTTCGAGTGGTTTCTATTAGATTCTTTTCGATTTGATTCAATTCGATTCGAGTCTTTTTGATTCGAGTCTTTTCGACTCGATTCAATTCAATACGATTCTTTTAGATTCGATTCGATTCGATTGTTTTCGTTTCGATTCGACTTTTTTGATTCGATTCTTTTCGATTCGATTGTTTTCAATTCGATGGATTCGATTCTTTTCAATTCTATGCTATTCAAAGCGATTCTTTTGTATTTGATTCGATTCGATTGTTTTCTTTTTGATTCGGTTCGATTCGTTTCTTTTCGATTCGATTCAATTCTTTTCGATTCGATTCTTTTCGATTCGATTTGATTCTTTTCGATTCGATTCTATTCTATTCTTTTGTATTCCATTCGAATCGATTCGTTTTGATTGAATTCGATTCTTTTCGATTCGATTCAATTAGATTCTTTTCGATTGGATTCAATTTGTTTCGATTCGAATCAATTTGATTCTTTTCGATTGGATTCCATTCGATTCCTTTCGATTTGATTCAATTCGATTCTTTTCGATTCTATTCATTTCGATGATTTTCGTTGAGATTAGATTCTTTTCGATTTGATTTTTTTCGGTTCGAGTCGATTCATTTCGCTTATTTTGGTTAGGATCAATTCAATTCGATTCTTTTTGATTTGATTTGATTCTATTCGATTTCTTTCGATTCTATTCTATTGTATTCTTTTCTTTTCCATTCCGTTCAATTCGATTCTTTTCGATTCGATTCGATTGTTTTAGATTTGATTCCATTCTTTCGATTCTATTTGATATGATTCTTTTCGATTCGATTTGATACGATACTTTTTATTTTGATTCGAATCGATTCTCTTCGGTTCGATTCGTTTTGATTCTTTTCGATTCAATTCTATTCGAATTTTTTCGATTTGATTCGATTCGATTCTTTTAGATTCTACTTGATTTGTTTCTTTTCGATTCGTTTTGATTCGATTCTTTTTGATTCATGTCGATTCAATTCGATTCTTTTGTTTCTCTTTTTTAATTTTTATTTTTTTTTGATTCTTTTGTTTCGATTCGATTCTTTTCAATTCGAATCTTTTCGTTACATGGAATTCGATTCTTTTCGTTTGATTCTTTATGATTTTTTTCAACGCGATTCAATTCGATTCTTTTTTCATGATAGTCACAGAGAGAGAGAGAGGCAGAGACACAGGCAGAGGGAGAAGCAGGCTCCATGCACCGGGAGCCTGATGTGGGATTCGATCCCGGGTCTCCAGGAACGCGCCCTGGGCCAAAGGCAGGCGCTAAACCGCTGCGCCACCCAGGGATCCCTCAATTCGATTCTTTTTTATTCGAATTTTTTCAATTCTTTTTGATTCGATTTAATTCTATTCGAGATTTTTCGATTTGATTCAATTAGTTCTTTTTGATTCAATTCAATTCATTTCTATTGATTCAAATCAATTCGATTCTTTTGGATTCGATTCGATTCTTTTGGATTCGATTCTTTTGGATTCGAATCGAGTGGATTCTTTTCATTGCGATCGGATTCATTTCAATTCGATTCTTTTCGATTCGAATGTTTTCAATTCGATTGATTCGATTCTTTTCAATTCTATGCTATTCAAAGCGATTCTTTTGTATTTGATTCGATTCGATTGTTTTCTTTTTGATTCGGTTCGATTCGTTTCTTTTCGATTCGATTCTTTTCGATTCGATTCGATTCTTTTCGATTCGATTTGACTCGATTTCATGCTTTTTGATTCGATTCGATTAGAATTTAATCGACTGATTCAATTTGATTCTTTTCTTTTCGGTTGGATTCTTTTCTATTCGATTTTTTTCTATTCAATTCGATTCTTTCAATATAATTCGATTCGATTCATTCGATTCGATTCAATTCTTTACGTTTCAAATCGATTCGTTTCAATTCGAGTCTTTTCAATTTGATGCTTTTCGATTCGGTTCGATTTGATATTTTTAATTTGATTCGAGTCTTTTCGATTCGATTCGATTCTTTTCAATTCGATTCTTTTCGATTCGATTCTTTTTGATTCAATTCATTTCGATTCGATTCGATTCTTTTCAATCCGATTTGATGCTTTTCCATTTGATCTGATTTGTTTCATTTCGATTCTTTTCGATTCATTTCGATTCTTTTCGATTCCATTAAATTTGATTCGATTCTTTTCGATTCGATTAGATTCTTTTCGATTTGATTCCATTCAGTTCGATTCTTTTCGATTCGATTGGATTCTTTTCGATTTGATTCAATTCTTTCGATTCGATTTGATTTGATTCTTTTCGATTCGATTCAATACGATTCTTTTCATTTCGATTCTAATCGATTCTCTTCGATTCAATTTGTTTCGATTCGTTTCGATTCTATTCGATTTTTTTCGATTCTATTCTATTCGATTCATTTTGAATCATTTCCATTTGATTCTGTTCGAGTGGTTTCTATTAGATTCTTTTCGATTTGATTCAATTCGATTCGAGTCTTTTTGATTCGAGTCTTTTCGACTCGATGCAATTCAATACGATTCTTTTAGATTCGATTCGATTCGATTGTTTTCGTTTCGATTTGACTTTTTTTGATTCGATTCTTTTCGATTCGATTGTTTTCAATTCGATTGATTCGATTCTTTTCAATTCTATGCTATTCAAAGCGATTCTTTTGTATTTGATTCGATTCGATTGTTTTCTTTTTGATTCGGTTCGATTCGTTTCTTTTCGATTCGATTCAATTCTTTTCGATTCGATTCTTTTCGATTCGATTTGATTCTTTTCGATTCGATTCTATTCTATTCTTTTGTATTCCATTCGAATCGATTCGTTTTGATTGAATTCGATTCTTTTCGATTCGATTCAATTAGATTCTTTTCGATTGGATTCAATTTGTTTCGATTCGAATCAATTTGATTCTTTTCGATTGGATTCCATTCGATTCCTTTCGATTTGATTCAATTCGATTCTTTTCGATTCTATTCATTTCGATGATTTTCGTTGAGATTAGTTTCTTTTCGATTTGATTTTTTTCGGTTCGAGTCGATTCATTTCGCTTATTTTGGTTACGATCAATTCAATTCGATTCTTTTTGATTTGATTTGATTCTATTCGATTTCTTTCGATTCTATTCTATTGTATTCTTTTCGATTCGATTCCATTCAATCCGATTCTTTTCGATTCGATTCGATTGTTTTAGATTTGATTCCATTCTTTCGATTCTATTTGATATGATTCTTTTCGATTCGATTTGATACGATACTTTTTATTTTGATTCGAATCGATTCTCTTCGGTTCGATTCGTTTTGATTTTCGATTCAGTTCTATTCGAATTTTTTCGATTTGATTCGATTCGATTCTTTTAGATTCTACTTGATTTGTTTCTTTTCGATTTGTTTTGATTCGATTCTTTTTGATTCATCTCGATTCGATTCGATTCTTTTGTTTCTTTTTTTATTTTTTTATTTTTTTTATTCTTTTGTTTCGATTCGATTGTTTTCAATTCGAATCTTTTCGTTACATGGAATTCGATTCTTTTCGTTTGATTCTTTATGATTTTTTTCAACGCGATTCAATTCGATTCTTTTTTTATGATAGTCACAGAGAGAGAGAGGCAGAGACACAGGCAGAGGGAGTAGCAGGCTCCATGCACCGGGTGCCCGATGTGGGATTCGATCCCGGGTCTCCAGGAACGCGCCCTGGGCAAAGGCAGGCGCTAAACAGCTGTGCCACCCAGGGATCCCTCAATTCGATTCTTTTTTATTCGAATCTATTCGATTCTTTTTGATTCGATTTGATTCTATTAGTTTTTTTCAATTTGATTCGATTAGTTCCTTTTTGATTCAATTCAATTCATTTCTTTTGATTCAAATCAATTCGATTCTTTTGGATTCGATTCTTTTGGATTCGAATTGAGTAGAATCTTTTCATTTCGATCGGATTCATTTCAATTCGATTCTTTTCGATTCGAATGTTTTCGAATCAATTCGATACTTTTTGATTCGATTCGATTCTTTTCGTGTCGATTTGATTCTTTTCGATTCGATTCTTTTCTATTTGAATCGATTCGATTCTTTTCATTTCGATTCGATTTGATTCAATTCGATTCTTTTCGATCAATTCAATTTGATTGTTTTCGATTTGATTCGATTCGATTCTTTTCTATTCTATTCAATTCGATTATTTTCCATTCGATGAAGCAATTGGATTCTTTTCGATTCGATTCGATTCTTTTCGATTCGATTCGACTCGATTTCATGCTTTTTGATTCGATTCGACTAGAATTTAATCGACTGATTCAATTTGATTCTTTTCTTTTCGGTTGGATTTTTTTCTATTCGATTTTTTTCTATTCAATTCGATTCTTTCAATATAATTCGATTCGATTCGATTCGATTTGATTCAATTCTTTTCGTTTCAAATCGATTCGTTTCAATTCGAGTCTTTTCAATTTGATGCTTTTCGATTCGGTTCGATTTCATATTTTTAATTTGATTCGAGTCTTTTCGATTCGATTCGATTCTTCTCAATTCGATTCTTTTCGATTCGATTCTTTTTGATTCGATTCATTTCGATTCGATTCGATTCTTTTCAATCCGATTTGATGCTTTTCCATTTGATCTGATTTGTTTCATTTCGATTCTTTTCGATTCATTTCGATTCTTTTCGATTCCATTAAATTTGATTCGATTCTTTTCGATTCGATTAGATTCTTTTCGATTTGATTCCATTCAGTTCGATCCTTTTCGATTCGATTGGATTCTTTTCGATTTGATTCAATTCTTTCGATTCGATTTGATTTGATTCTTTTCTATTCGATTCAATACGATTCTTTTCATTTCGATTCTAATCGATTCTCTTCGATTCGTTTCGATTCTATTCGATTTTTTTCGATTCTATTCTATTCGATTCATTTTGAATCATTTCCATTTGATTCTGTTCGAGTGGTTTCTATTAGATTCTTTTCGATTTGATTCAATTCGATTCGAGTCTTTTTGATTCGAGTCTTTTCAACTCGATGCAATTCAATACGATACTTTTAGATTCGATTCGATTCGATTGTTTTCGTTTCGATTCGACTTTTTTTGATTCGATTCTTTTCGATTCGATTGTTTTCAATTCGATTGATTCGATTTTTTTCAATTCTATGCTATTCAAAGCGATTCTTTTGTATTTGATTCGATTCGATTGTTTTCTTTTTGATTCGGTTCGATTCGTTTCTTTTCGATTCGATTCAATTCTTTTCGATTCGATTCTTTTCGATTCGATTTGATTCTTTTCGATTCTATTCTATTCTATTCTTTTGTATTCCATTCGAATCGATTCGTTTTGATTGAATTCGATTCTTTTCGATTCGATTCAATTAGATTCTTTTCGATTGGATTCAATTTGTTTCGATTCGAATCAATTTGATTCTTTTCGATTGGATTCCATTCGATTCCTTTCGATTTGATTCAATTCGATTCTTTTCGATTCTATTCATTTCGATGATTTTCGTTGAGATTAGATTCTTTTCGATTTGATTTTTTTCGGTTCGAGTCGATTCATTTCGCTTATTTTGGTTACGATCAATTCAATTCGATTCTTTTTGATTTGATTTGATTCTATTCGATTTCTTTCGATTCTATTCTATTGTATTCTTTTCGATTCGATTCCATTCAATCCGATTCTTTTCGATTCGATTCGATTGTTTTAGATTTGATTCCATTCTTTCGATTCTATTTGATATGATTCTTTTCGATTCGATTTGATACGATACTTTTTATTTTGATTCGAATCGATTCTCTTCGGTTCGATTCGTTTTGATTTTCGATTCAATTCTATTCGAATTTTTTCGATTTGATTCGATTCGATTCTTTTAGATTCTACTTGATTTGTTTCTTTTCGATTTGTTTTGATTCGATTCTTTTTGATTCATCTCGATTCGATTCGATTCTTTTGTTTCTTTTTTTATTTTTTTATTTTTTTTTTCTTTTGTTTCAATTCGATTATTTTCAATTCGAATCTTTTCGTTACATGGAATTCGATTCTTTTCGTTTGATTCTTTATGATTTTTTTCAACGCGATTCAATTCGATTCTTTTTTTTATGATAGTCACAGAGAGAGAGAGGCAGAGACACAGGCAGAGGGAGTAGCAGGCTCCATGCACCGGGTGCCCGATGTGGGATTCGATCCCGGGTCTCCAGGAACGCGCCCTGGGCAAAGGCAGGCGCTAAACAGCTGTGCCACCCAGGGATCCCTCAATTCGATTCTTTTTTATTCGAATCTATTCGATTCTTTTTGATTCGATTTGATTCTATTAGTTTTTTTCAATTTGATTCGATTAGTTCCTTTTTGATTCAATTCAATTCATTTCTTTTGATTCAAATCAATTCGATTCTTTTGGATTCGATTCGATTCTTTTGGATTCGATTCTTTTGGATTCGAATCGAGTAGAATCTTTTCATTTCGATCGGATTCATTTCAATTCGATTCTTTTCGATTCGAATGTTTTCGAATCAATTCGATACTTTTTGATTCGATTCGATTCTTTTCGTGTCGATTTGATTCTTTTCGATTCGATTCTTTTCTATTTGAATCGATTCGATTCTTTTCATTTCGATTCGATTTGATTCAATTCGATTCTTTTCGATCAATTCAATTTGATTGTTTTCGATTTGATTCGATTCGATTCTTTTCTATTCTATTCAATTCGATTATTTTCCATTCGATGAAGCAATTGGATTCTTTTCGATTCGATTCGATTCTTTTCGATTCGATTCGACTCGATTTCATGCTTTTTGATTCGATTCGACTAGAATTTAATCGACTGATTCAATTTGATTCTTTTCTTTTCGGTTGGATTTTTTTCTATTCGATTTTTTTCTATTCAATTCGATTCTTTCAATTCAATTCGATTCGATTCGATTCGATTCGATTCAATTCTTTTCGTTTCAAATCGATTCGTTTCAATTCGAGTCTTTTCAATTTGATGCTTTTCGATTCGGTTCGATTTGATATTTTTAATTTGATTCGAGTCTTTTCGATTCGATTCGATTCTTTTCAATTCGATTCTTTTCGATTCGAGTCTTTTTGATTCGATTCATTTCGATTCGATTCGATTCTTTTCAATCCGATTTGATGCTTTTCCATTTGATCTGATTTGTTTCATTTCGATTCTTTTCGATTCAATTCGATTCTTTTCGATTCCATTAAATTTGATTCGATTCTTTTCGATTCGATTAGATTCTTTTCGATTTGATTCCATTCAGTTCGATTCTTTTCGATTCGATTGGATTCTTTTCGATTTGATTCAATTCTTTCGATTCGATTTGATTTGATTCTTTTCGATTCGATTCAATACGGTTCTTTTCATTTCGATTCTAATCGATTCTCTTCGATTCTTTTCGATTCGTTTCGATTCTATTCGATTTTTTTCGATTCTATTCTATTCGATTCATTTTGAATCATTTCCATTTGATTCTGTTCGAGTGGTTTCTATTAGATTCTTTTCGATTTGATTCAATTCGATTCGAGTCTTTTTGATTCGAGTCTTTTCGACTCGATGCAATTCAATACGATTCTTTTAGATTCGATTCGATTCGATTGTTTTCGTTTCGATTCGACTTTTTTTGATTCGATTCTTTTCGATTCGATTGTTTTCAATTCGATGGATTCGATTCTTTTCAATTCTATGCTATTCAAAGCGATTCTTTTGTATTTGATTCGATTCGATTGTTTTCTTTTTGATTCGGTTCGATTCGTTTCTTTTCGATTCGATTCAATTCTTTTCGATTCGATTCTTTTCGATTCGATTTGATTCTTTTCGATTCGATTCTATTCTATTCTTTTGTATTCCATTCGAATCGATTCGTTTTGATTGAATTCGATTCTTTTCGATTCGATTCAATTAGATTCTTTTCGATTGGATTCAATTTGTTTCGATTCGAATCAATTTGATTCTTTTCGATTGGATTCCATTCGATTCCTTTCGATTTGATTCAATTCGATTCTTTTCGATTCTATTCATTTCGATGATTTTCGTTGAGATTAGATTCTTTTCGATTTGATTTTTTCGGTTCGAGTCGATTCATTTCGCTTATTTTGGTTAGGATCAATTCAATTCGATTCTTTTTGATTTGATTTGATTCTATTCGATTTCTTTCGATTCTATTCTATTGTATTCTTTTCTTTTCCATTCCGTTCAATTCGATTCTTTTCGATTCGATTCGATTGTTTTACATTTGATGCCCATTCTTTCGATTCTATTTGATATGATTCTTTTCGATTCCATTTGATACGATACTTTTTATTTTGATTCGAATCGATTCTCTTCGGTTCGATTCGTTTTGATTCTTTTCGATTCAATTCTATTCAAATTTTTTCGATTTGATTCGATTCTATTCTTTTAGATTCTACTTGATTTGTTTCTTTTCGATTCGTTTTGATTCGATTCTTTTTGATTCATCTCGATTCGATTCGATTCTTTTGTTTCTTTTTTTATTTTTTTTTATTTTTTTTTATTCTTTTGTTTCGATTCGATTGTTTTCAATTTGAATCTTTTCGTTACATGGAATTCGATTCTTTTCGTTTGATTCTTTATGATTTTTTCAACGCGATTCAATTCGATTCTTTTTTTATGATAGTCACAGAGAGAGAGAGGCAGAGACACAGGCAGAGGGAGTAGCAGGCTCCATGCACCGGGTGCCCGATGTGGGATTCGATCCCGGGTCTCCAGGAACGCTCCCTGGGCCAAAGGCAGGCGCTAAACAGCTGCGCCACCCAGGGATCCCTCAATTCGATTCTTTTTTATTCGAATCTATTCGATTCTTTTTGATTCGATTTGATTCTATTCGTTTTTTTCGATTTGATTCGATTAGTTCCTTTTTGATTCAATTCAATTCATTTCTTCTGATTCGATTCAATTCGATTCTTTTGGATTCGATTCGATTCTCTTGGATTCGATTCTTTTGGATTCGAATCGAGTAGATTCTTTTAATTTCGATCGGATTCATTTCAATTCGATTCTTTTCGATTCGAATGTTTTCGAATCAATTCGATACTTTTTGATTCGATTCGATTCTTTTCGTGTCGATTTGATTCTTTTCGATTCGATTCTTTTCTATTTGAATCGATTCGATTCTTTTCATTTCGATTCAATTTGATTCAATTCGATTCTTTTCGATCAATTCAATTTGATTGTTTTCGATTTGATTCGATTCGATTCTTTTCTATTCTATTCAATTCGATTATTTTCCATTCGATGATGCAATTGGATTCTTTTTGATTCGATTCGATTCTTTTCGATTCGATTTGACTCGATTTCATGCTTTTTGATTCGATTCGATTAGAATTTAATCGACTGATTCAATTTGATTCTTTTCTTTTCGGTTGGATTCTTTTCTATTCGATTTTTTTCTATTCAATTCGATTCTTTCAATATAATTCGATTCGATTCATTCGATTCGATTCAATTCTTTACGTTTCAAATCGATTCGTTTCAATTCGAGTCTTTTCAATTTGATGCTTTTCGATTCGGTTCGATTTGATATTTTTAATTTGATTCGAGTCTTTTCGATTCGATTCGATTCTTTTCAATTCGATTCTTTTCGATTCGAGTCTTTTTGATTCGATTCATTTCGATTCGATTCGATTCTTTTCAATCCGATTTGATGCTTTTCCATTTGATCTGATTTGTTTCATTTCGATTCTTTTCGATTCAATTCGATTCTTTTCGATTCCATTAAATTTGATTCGATTCTTTTCGATTCGATTAGATTCTTTTCGATTTGATTCCATTCAGTTCGATTCTTTTCGATTCGATTGGATTCTTTTCGATTTGATTCAATTTTTTCGATTCGATTTGATTTGATTCTTTTCGATTCGATTCAATACGATTCTTTTCATTTCGATTCTAATCGATTCTCTTCGATTCAATTTGTTTCGATTCGTTTCGATTCTATTCGATTTTTTTCGATTCTATTCTATTCGATTCATTTTGAATCATTTCGATTTGATTCTGTTCGAGTGGTTTCTATTAGATTCTTTTCGATTTGATTCAATTCGATTCGAGTCTTCTTTATTCGAGTCTTTTCGACTCGATTCAATTCAATACGATTCTTTTAGATTCGATTCGATTCGATTGTTTTCGTTTCGATTCGACTTTTTTTGATTCGATTCTTTTCGATTCGATTGTTTTCAATTCGATTGATTCGATTCTTTTCAATTCTATGCTATTCAAAGCGATTCTTTTGTATTTGATTCGATTCGATTGTTTTCTTTTTGATTCGGTTCGATTCGTTTCTTTTCGATTCGATTCAATTCTTTTCGATTCGATTCTTTTCGATTCGATTTGATTCTTTTCGATTCGATTCTATTCTATTCTTTTGTATTCCATTCGAATCGATTCGTTTTGATTGAATTCGATTCTTTTCGATTCGATTCAATTAGATTCTTTTCGATTGGATTCAATTTGTTTCGATTCGAATCAATTTGATTCTTTTCGATTGGATTCCATTCGATTCCTTTCGATTTGATTCAATTCGATTCTTTTCGATTCTATTCATTTCGATGATTTTCGTTGAGATTAGATTCTTTTCGATTTGATTTTTTTCGGTTCGAGTCGATTCATTTCGCTTATTTTGGTTACGATCAATTCAATTCGATTCTTTTTGATTTGATTTGATTCTATTCGATTTCTTTCGATTCTATTCTATTGTATTCTTTTCGATTCGATTCCATTCAATCCGATTCTTTTCGATTCGATTCGATTGTTTTAGATTTGATTCCATTCTTTCGATTCTATTTGATATGATTCTTTTCGATTCGATTTGATACGATACTTTTTATTTTGATTCGAATCGATTCTCTTCGGTTCGATTCGTTTTGATTTTCGATTCAGTTCTATTCGAATTTTTTCGATTTGATTCGATTCGATTCTTTTAGATTCTACTTGATTTGTTTCTTTTCGATTTGTTTTGATTCGATTCTTTTTGATTCATCTCGATTCGATTCGATTCTTTTGTTTCTTTTTTTATTTTTTTATTTTTTTTATTCTTTTGTTTCGATTCGATTGTTTTCAATTCGAATCTTTTCGTTACATGGAATTCGATTCTTTTCGTTTGATTCTTTATGATTTTTTTCAACGCGATTCAATTCGATTCTTTTTTTATGATAGTCACAGAGAGAGAGAGGCAGAGACACAGGCAGAGGGAGTAGCAGGCTCCATGCACCGGGTGCCCGATGTGGGATTCGATCCCGGGTCTCCAGGAACGCGCCCTGGGCAAAGGCAGGCGCTAAACAGCTGTGCCACCCAGGGATCCCTCAATTCGATTCTTTTTTATTCGAATCTATTCGATTCTTTTTGATTCGATTTGATTCTATTAGTTTTTTTCAATTTGATTCGATTAGTTCCTTTTTGATTCAATTCAATTCATTTCTTTTGATTCAAATCAATTCGATTCTTTTGGATTCGATTCTTTTGGATTCGAATTGAGTAGAATCTTTTCATTTCGATCGGATTCATTTCAATTCGATTCTTTTCGATTCGAATGTTTTCGAATCAATTCGATACTTTTTGATTCGATTCGATTCTTTTCGTGTCGATTTGATTCTTTTCGATTCGATTCTTTTCTATTTGAATCGATTCGATTCTTTTCATTTCGATTCGATTTGATTCAATTCGATTCTTTTCGATCAATTCAATTTGATTGTTTTCGATTTGATTCGATTCGATTCTTTTCTATTCTATTCAATTCGATTATTTTCCATTCGATGAAGCAATTGGATTCTTTTCGATTCGATTCGATTCTTTTCGATTCGATTCGACTCGATTTCATGCTTTTTGATTCGATTCGACTAGAATTTAATCGACTGATTCAATTTGATTCTTTTCTTTTCGGTTGGATTTTTTTCTATTCGATTTTTTTCTATTCAATTCGATTCTTTCAATATAATTCGATTCGATTCGATTCGATTTGATTCAATTCTTTTCGTTTCAAATCGATTCGTTTCAATTCGAGTCTTTTCAATTTGATGCTTTTCGATTCGGTTCGATTTGATATTTTTAATTTGATTCGAGTCTTTTCGATTCGATTCGATTCTTCTCAATTCGATTCTTTTCGATTCGATTCTTTTTGATTCGATTCATTTCGATTCGATTCGATTCTTTTCAATCCGATTTGATGCTTTTCCATTTGATCTGATTTGTTTCATTTCGATTCTTTTCGATTCATTTCGATTCTTTTCGATTCCATTAAATTTGATTCGATTCTTTTCGATTCGATTAGATTCTTTTCGATTTGATTCCATTCAGTTCGATCCTTTTCGATTCGATTGGATTCTTTTCGATTTGATTCAATTCTTTCGATTCGATTTGATTTGATTCTTTTCTATTCGATTCAATACGATTCTTTTCATTTCGATTCTAATCGATTCTCTTCGATTCGTTTCGATTCTATTCGATTTTTTTCGATTCTATTCTATTCGATTCATTTTGAATCATTTCCATTTGATTCTGTTCGAGTGGTTTCTATTAGATTCTTTTCGATTTGATTCAATTCGATTCGAGTCTTTTTGATTCGAGTGTTTTCAACTCGATGCAATTCAATACGATACTTTTAGATTCGATTCGATTCGATTGTTTTCGTTTCGATTCGACTTTTTTTGATTCGATTCTTTTCGATTCGATTGTTTTCAATTCGATTGATTCGATTTTTTTCAATTCTATGCTATTCAAAGCGATTCTTTTGTATTTGATTCGATTCGATTGTTTTCTTTTTGATTCGGTTCGATTCGTTTCTTTTCGATTCGATTCAATTCTTTTCGATTCGATTCTTTTCGATTCGATTTGATTCTTTTCGATTCTATTCTATTCTATTCTTTTGTATTCCATTCGAATCGATTCGTTTTGATTGAATTCGATTCTTTTCGATTCGATTCAATTAGATTCTTTTCGATTGGATTCAATTTGTTTCGATTCGAATCAATTTGATTCTTTTCGATTGGATTCCATTCGATTCCTTTCGATTTGATTCAATTCGATTCTTTTCGATTCTATTCATTTCGATGATTTTCGTTGAGATTAGATTCTTTTCGATTTGATTTTTTTCGGTTCGAGTCGATTCATTTCGCTTATTTTGGTTACGATCAATTCAATTCGATTCTTTTTGATTTGATTTCATTCTATTCGATTTCTTTCGATTCTATTCTATTGTATTCTTTTCGATTCGATTCCATTCAATCCGATTCTTTTCGATTCGATTCGATTGTTTTAGATTTGATTCCATTCTTTCGATTCTATTTGATATGATTCTTTTCGATTCGATTTGATACGATACTTTTTATTTTGATTCGAATCGATTCTCTTCGGTTCGATTCGTTTTGATTTTCGATTCAATTCTATTCGAATTTTTTCGATTTGATTCGATTCGATTCTTTTAGATTCTACTTGATTTGTTTCTTTTCGATTTGTTTTGATTCGATTCTTTTTGATTCATCTCGATTCGATTCGATTCTTTTGTTTCTTTTTTTATTTTTTTTATTTTTTTTTTCTTTTGTTTCAATTCGATTATTTTCAATTCGAATCTTTTCGTTACATGGAATTCGATTCTTTTCGTTTGATTCTTTATGATTTTTTTCAACGCGATTCAATTCGATTCTTTTTTTATGATAGTCACAGAGAGAGAGAGGCAGAGACACAGGCAGAGGGAGTAGCAGGCTCCATGCACCGGGTGCCCGATGTGGGATTCGATCCCGGGTCTCCAGGAACGCGCCCTGGGCAAAGGCAGGCGCTAAACAGCTGTGCCACCCAGGGATCCCTCAATTCGATTCTTTTTTATTCGAATCTATTCGATTCTTTTTGATTCGATTTGATTCTATTAGTTTTTTTCAATTTGATTCGATTAGTTCCTTTTTGATTCAATTCAATTCATTTCTTTTGATTCAAATCAATTCGATTCTTTTGGATTCGATTCGATTCTTTTGGATTCGATTCTTTTGGATTCGAATCGAGTAGAATCTTTTCATTTCGATCGGATTCATTTCAATTCGATTCTTTTCGATTCGAATGTTTTCGAATCAATTCGATACTTTTTGATTCGATTCGATTCTTTTCGTGTCGATTTGATTCTTTTCGATTCGATTCTTTTCTATTTGAATCGATTCGATTCTTTTCATTTCGATTCGATTTGATTCAATTCGATTCTTTTCGATCAATTCAATTTGATTGTTTTCGATTTGATTCGATTCGATTCTTTTCTATTCTATTCAATTCGATTATTTTCCATTCGATGAAGCAATTGGATTCTTTTCGATTCGATTCGATTCTTTTCGATTCGATTCGACTCGATTTCATGCTTTTTGATTCGATTCGACTAGAATTTAATCGACTGATTCAATTTGATTCTTTTCTTTTCGGTTGGATTTTTTTCTATTCGATTTTTTTCTATTCAATTCGATTCTTTCAATTCAATTCGATTCGATTCGATTCGATTCGATTCAATTCTTTTCGTTTCAAATCGATTCGTTTCAATTCGAGTCTTTTCAATTTGATGCTTTTCGATTCGGTTCGATTTGATATTTTTAATTTGATTCGAGTCTTTTCGATTCGATTCGATTCTTTTCAATTCGATTCTTTTCGATTCGAGTCTTTTTGATTCGATTCATTTCGATTCGATTCGATTCTTTTCAATCCGATTTGATGCTTTTCCATTTGATCTGATTTGTTTCATTTCGATTCTTTTCGATTCAATTCGATTCTTTTCGATTCCATTAAATTTGATTCGATTCTTTTCGATTCGATTAGATTCTTTTCGATTTGATTCCATTCAGTTCGATTCTTTTCGATTCGATTGGATTCTTTTCGATTTGATTCAATTCTTTCGATTCGATTTGATTTGATTCTTTTCGATTCGATTCAATACGGTTCTTTTCATTTCGATTCTAATCGATTCTCTTCGATTCTTTTCGATTCGTTTCGATTCTATTCGATTTTTTTCGATTCTATTCTATTCGATTCATTTTGAATCATTTCGATTTGATTCTGTTCGAGTGGTTTCTATTAGATTCTTTTCGATTTGATTCAATTCGATTCGAGTCTTTTTGATTCGAGTCTTTTCGACTCGATGCAATTCAATACGATTCTTTTAGATTCGATTCGATTCGATTGTTTTCGTTTCGATTTGACTTTTTTGATTCGATTCTTTTCGATTCGATTGTTTTCAATTCGATTGATTCGATTCTTTTCAATTCTATGCTATTCAAAGCGATTCTTTTGTATTTGATTCGATTCGATTGTTTTCTTTTTGATTCGGTTCGATTCGTTTCTTTTCGATTCGATTCAATTCTTTTCGATTCGATTCTTTTCGATTCGATTTGATTCTTTTCGATTCGATTCTATTCTATTCTTTTGTATTCCATTCGAATCGATTCGTTTTGATTGAATTCGATTCTTTTCGATTCGATTCAATTAGATTCTTTTCGATTGGATTCAATTTGTTTCGATTCGAATCAATTTGATTCTTTTCGATTGGATTCCATTCGATTCCTTTCGATTTGATTCAATTCGATTCTTTTCGATTCTATTCATTTCGATGATTTTCGTTGAGATTAGATTCTTTTCGATTTGATTTTTTCGGTTCGAGTCGATTCATTTCGCTTATTTTGGTTAGGATCAATTCAATTCGATTCTTTTTGATTTGATTTGATTCTATTCGATTTCTTTCGATTCTATTCTATTGTATTCTTTTCTTTTCCATTCCGTTCAATTCGATTCTTTTCGATTCGATTCGATTGTTTTACATTTGATGCCCATTCTTTCGATTCTATTTGATATGATTCTTTTCGATTCCATTTGATACGATACTTTTTATTTTGATTCGAATCGATTCTCTTCGGTTCGATTCGTTTTGATTCTTTTCGATTCAATTCTATTCAAATTTTTTCGATTTGATTCGATTCTATTCTTTTAGATTCTACTTGATTTGTTTCTTTTCGATTCGTTTTGATTCGATTCTTTTTGATTCATCTCGATTCGATTCGATTCTTTTGTTTCTTTTTTTATTTTTTTTTATTTTTTTTTATTCTTTTGTTTCGATTCGATTGTTTTCAATTTGAATCTTTTCGTTACATGGAATTCGATTCTTTTCGTTTGATTCTTTATGATTTTTTTCAACGCGATTCAATTCGATTCTTTTTTTATGATAGTCACAGAGAGAGAGAGGCAGAGACACAGGCAGAGGGAGTAGCAGGCTCCATGCACCGGGTGCCCGATGTGGGATTCGATCCCGGGTCTCCAGGAACGCTCCCTGGGCCAAAGGCAGGCGCTAAACAGCTGCGCCACCCAGGGATCCCTCAATTCGATTCTTTTTTATTCGAATCTATTCGATTCTTTTTGATTCGATTTGATTCTATTCGTTTTTTTCGATTTGATTCGATTAGTTCCTTTTTGATTCAATTCAATTCATTTCTTCTGATTCGATTCAATTCGATTCTTTTGGATTCGATTCGATTCTCTTGGATTCGATTCTTTTGGATTCGAATCGAGTAGATTCTTTTAATTTCGATCGGATTCATTTCAATTCGATTCTTTTCGATTCGAATGTTTTCGAATCAATTCGATACTTTTTGATTCGATTCGATTCTTTTCGTGTCGATTTGATTCTTTTCGATTCGATTCTTTTCTATTTGAATCGATTCGATTCTTTTCATTTCGATTCAATTTGATTCAATTCGATTCTTTTCGATCAATTCAATTTGATTGTTTTCGATTTGATTCGATTCGATTCTTTTCTATTCTATTCAATTCGATTATTTTCCATTCGATGATGCAATTGGATTGTTTTTGATTCGATTCGATTCTTTTCGATTCGATTTGACTCGATTTCATGCTTTTTGATTCGATTCGATTAGAATTTAATCGACTGATTCAATTTGATTCTTTTCTTTTCGGTTGGATTCTTTTCTATTCGATTTTTTTCTATTCAATTCGATTCTTTCAATATAATTCGATTCGATTCATTCGATTCGATTCAATTCTTTACGTTTCAAATCGATTCGTTTCAATTCGAGTCTTTTCAATTTGATGCTTTTCGATTCGGTTCGATTTGATATTTTTAATTTGATTCGAGTCTTTTCGATTCGATTCGATTCTTTTCAATTCGATTCTTTTCGATTCGAGTCTTTTTGATTCGATTCATTTCGATTCGATTCGATTCTTTTCAATCCGATTTGATGCTTTTCCATTTGATCTGATTTGTTTCATTTCGATTCTTTTCGATTCAATTCGATTCTTTTCGATTCCATTAAATTTGATTCGATTCTTTTCGATTCGATTAGATTCTTTTCGATTTGATTCCATTCAGTTCGATTCTTTTCGATTCGATTGGATTCTTTTCGATTTGATTCAATTCTTTCGATTCGATTTGATTTGATTCTTTTCGATTCGATTCAATACGATTCTTTTCATTTCGATTCTAATCGATTCTCTTCGATTCAATTTGTTTCGATTCGTTTCGATTCTATTCGATTTTTTTCGATTCTATTCTATTCGATTCATTTTGAATCATTTCGATTTGATTCTGTTCGAGTGGTTTCTATTAGATTCTTTTCGATTTGATTCAATTCGATTCGAGTCTTTTTGATTCGAGTCTTTTCGACTCGATGCAATTCAATACGATTCTTTTAGATTCGATTCGATTTGATTGTTTTCGTTTCGATTCGACTTTTTTTGATTCGATTCTTTTCGATTCGATTGTTTTCAATTCGATTGATTCGATTCTTTTCAATTCTATGCTATTCAAAGCGATTCTTTTGTATTTGATTCGATTCGATTGTTTTCTTTTTGATTCGGTTCGATTCGTTTCTTTTCGATTCGATTCAATTCTTTTCGATTCGATTCTTTTCGATTCGATTTGATTCTTTTCGATTCGATTCTATTCTATTCTTTTGTATTCCATTCGAATCGATTCGTTTTGATTGAATTCGATTCTTTTCGATTCGATTCAATTAGATTCTTTTCGATTGGATTCAATTTGTTTCGATTCGAATCAATTTGATTCTTTTCGATTGGATTCCATTCGATTCCTTTCGATTTGATTCAATTCGATTCTTTTCGATTCTATTCATTTCGATGATTTTCGTTGAGATTAGATTCTTTTCGATTTGATTTTTTTCGGTTCGAGTCGATTCATTTCGCTTATTTTGGTTACGATCAATTCAATTCGATTCTTTTTGATTTGATTTGATTCTATTCGATTTCTTTCGATTCTATTCTATTGTATTCTTTTCGATTCGATTCCATTCAATCCGATTCTTTTCGATTCGATTCGATTGTTTTAGATTTGATTCCATTCTTTCGATTCTATTTGATATGATTCTTTTCGATTCGATTTGATACGATACTTTTTATTTTGATTCGAATCGATTCTCTTCGGTTCGATTCGTTTTGATTTTCGATTCAATTCTATTCGAATTTTTTCGATTTGATTCGATTCGATTCTTTTAGATTCTACTTGATTTGTTTCTTTTCGATTTGTTTTGATTCGATTCTTTTTGATTCATCTCGATTCGATTCGATTCTTTTGTTTCTTTTTTTATTTTTTTTATTTTTTTTATTCTTTTGTTTCGATTCGATTGTTTTCAATTCGAATCTTTTCGTTACATGGAATTCGATTCTTTTCGTTTGATTCTTTATGATTTTTTTCAACGCGATTCAATTCGATTCTTTTTTTATGATAGTCACAGAGAGAGAGAGGCAGAGACACAGGCAGAGGGAGTAGCAGGCTCCATGCACCGGGTGCCCGATGTGGGATTCGATCCCGGGTCTCCAGGAACGCGCCCTGGGCAAAGGCAGGCGCTAAACAGCTGTGCCACCCAGGGATCCCTCAGTTCGATTCTTTTTATTCGAATCTATTGGATTCTTTTTGATTCGATTTGATTCTATTCGTTTTTTTCGATTTGATTCGATTAGTTCCTTTTTGATTCAATTCAATTCATTTCTTTTGATTCAAATCAATTCGATTCTTTTGGATTCGATTCGATTCTTTTGGATTCGATTCTTTTGGATTCGAATCTAGTAGAATCTTTTCATTTCGATCGGATTCATTTCAATTCGATTCTTTTCGATTCGAATGTTTTCGAATCAATTCGATACTTTTTGATTCGATTCGATTCTTTTCGTGTCGATTTGATTCTTTTCGATTCGATTCTTTTCTATTTGAATCGATTCGATTCTTTTCATTTCGATTCGATTTGATTCAATTCGATTCTTTTCGATCAATTCAATTTGATTGTTTTCGATTTGATTCGATTCGATTCTTTTCTATTCTATTCAATTCGATTATTTTCCATTCGATGAAGCAATTGGATTCTTTTCGATTCGATTCGATTCTTTTCGATTCGATTCGACTCGATTTCATGCTTTTTGATTCGATTCGACTAGAATTTAATCGACTGATTCAATTTGATTCTTTTCTTTTCGGTTGGATTCTTTTCTATTCGATTTTTTTCTATTCAATTCGATTCTTTCAATTCAATTCGATTCGATTCGATTCGATTCAATTCTTTTCGTTTCAAATCGATTCGTTTCAATTCGAGTCTTTTCAATTTGATGCTTTTCGATTCGGTTCGATTTGATATTTTTAATTTGATTCGAGTCTTTTCGATTCGATTCGATTCTTTTCAATTCGATTCTTTTCGATTCGAGTCTTTTTGATTCGATTCATTTCGATTCGATTCGATTCTTTTCACTCCGATTTGATGCTTTTCCATTTGATCTGATTTGTTTCATTTCGATTCTTTTCGATTCAATTCGATTCTTTTCGATTCCATTAAATTTGATTCGATTCTTTTCGATTCGATTAGATTCTTTTCGATTTGATTCCATTCAGTTCGATTCTTTTCGATTCGATTGGATTCTTTTCGATTTGATTCAATTCTTTCGATTCGATTTGATTTGATTCTTTTCGATTCGATTCAATACGATTCTTTTCATTTCGATTCTAATCGATTCTCTTCGATTCTTTTCGATTCGTTTCGATTCTATTCGATTTTTTTCGATTCTATTCTATTCGATTCATTTTGAATCATTTCGATTTGATTCTGTTCGAGTGGTTTCTATTAGATTCTTTTCGATTTGATTCAATTCGATTCGAGTCTTTTTGATTCGAGTCTTTTCGACTCGATGCAATTCAATACGATTCTTTTAGATTCGATTCGATTCGATTGTTTTCGTTTCGATTCGACTTTTTTTGATTCGATTCTTTTCGATTCGATTGTTTTCAATTCGATTGATTCGATTCTTTTCAATTCTATGCTATTCAAAGCGATTCTTTTGTATTTGATTCGATTCGATTGTTTTCTTTTTGATTCGGTTCGATTCGTTTCTTTTCGATTCGATTCAATTCTTTTCGATTCGATTCTTTTCGATTCGATTTGATTCTTTTCGATTCGATTCTATTCTATTCTTTTGTATTCCATTCGAATCGATTCGTTTTGATTGAATTCGATTCTTTTCGATTCGATTCAATTAGATTCTTTTCGATTGGATTCAATTTGTTTCGATTCGAATCAATTTGATTCTTTTCGATTGGATTCCATTCGATTCCTTTCGATTTGATTCAATTCGATTCTTTTCGATTCTATTCATTTCGATGATTTTCGTTGAGATTAGATTCTTTTCGATTTGATTTTTTTCGGTTCGAGTCGATTCATTTCGCTTATTTTGGTTACGATCAATTCAATTCGATTCTTTTTGATTTGATTTGATTCTATTCGATTTCTTTCGATTCTATTCTATTGTATTCTTTTCGATTCGATTCCATTCAATCCGATTCTTTTCGATTCGATTCGATTGTTTTAGATTTGATTCCATTCTTTCGATTCTATTTGATATGATTCTTTTCGATTCGATTTGATACGATACTTTTTATTTTGATTCGAATCGATTCTCTTCGGTTCGATTCGTTTTGATTTTCGATTCAATTCTATTCGAATTTTTTCGATTTGATTCGATTCGATTCTTTTAGATTCTACTTGATTTGTTTCTTTTCGATTTGTTTTGATTCGATTCTTTTTGATTCATCTCGATTCGATTCGATTCTTTTGTTTCTTTTTTTATTTTTTTTATTTTTTTTATTCTTTTGTTTCGATTCGATTGTTTTCAATTCGAATCTTTTCGTTACATGGAATTCGATTCTTTTCGTTTGATTCTTTATGATTTTTTTCAACGCGATTCAATTCGATTCTTTTTTTATGATAGTCACAGAGAGAGAGAGGCAGAGACACAGGCAGAGGGAGTAGCAGGCTCCATGCACCGGGTGCCCGATGTGGGATTCGATCCCGGGTCTCCAGGAACGCGCCCTGGGCAAAGGCAGGCGCTAAACAGCTGTGCCACCCAGGGATCCCTCAGTTCGATTCTTTTTATTCGAATCTATTGGATTCTTTTTGATTCGATTTGATTCTATTCGTTTTTTTCGATTTGATTCGATTAGTTCCTTTTTGATTCAATTCAATTCATTTCTTTTGATTCAAATCAATTCGATTCTTTTGGATTCGATTCGATTCTTTTGGATTCGATTCTTTTGGATTCGAATCTAGTAGAATCTTTTCATTTCGATCGGATTCATTTCAATTCGATTCTTTTCGATTCGAATGTTTTCGAATCAATTCGATACTTTTTGATTCGATTCGATTCTTTTCGTGTCGATTTGATTCTTTTCGATTCGATTCTTTTCTATTTGAATCGATTCGATTCTTTTCATTTCGATTCGATTTGATTCAATTCGATTCTTTTCGATCAATTCAATTTGATTGTTTTCGATTTGATTCGATTCGATTCTTTTCTATTCTATTCAATTCGATTATTTTCCATTCGATGAAGCAATTGGATTCTTTTCGATTCGATTCGATTCTTTTCGATTCGATTCGACTCGATTTCATGCTTTTTGATTCGATTCGACTAGAATTTAATCGACTGATTCAATTTGATTCTTTTCTTTTCGGTTGGATTCTTTTCTATTCGATTTTTTTCTATTCAATTCGATTCTTTCAATTCAATTCGATTCGATTCGATTCGATTCAATTCTTTTCGTTTCAAATCGATTCGTTTCAATTCGAGTCTTTTCAATTTGATGCTTTTCGATTCGGTTCGATTTGATATTTTTAATTTGATTCGAGTCTTTTCGATTCGATTCGATTCTTTTCAATTCGATTCTTTTCGATTCGAGTCTTTTTGATTCGATTCATTTCGATTCGATTCGATTCTTTTCACTCCGATTTGATGCTTTTCCATTTGATCTGATTTGTTTCATTTCGATTCTTTTCGATTCAATTCGATTCTTTTCGATTCCATTAAATTTGATTCGATTCTTTTCGATTCGATTAGATTCTTTTCGATTTGATTCCATTCAGTTCGATTCTTTTCGATTCGATTGGATTCTTTTCGATTTGATTCAATTCTTTCGATTCGATTTGATTTGATTCTTTTCGATTCGATTCAATACGATTCTTTTCATTTCGATTCTAATCGATTCTCTTCGATTCTTTTCGATTCGTTTCGATTCTATTCGATTTTTTTCGATTCTATTCTATTCGATTCATTTTGAATCATTTCGATTTGATTCTGTTCGAGTGGTTTCTATTAGATTCTTTTCGATTTGATTCAATTCGATTCGAGTCTTTTTGATTCGAGTCTTTTCGACTCGATGCAATTCAATACGATTCTTTTAGATTCGATTCGATTCGATTGTTTTCGTTTCGATTCGACTTTTTTTGATTCGATTCTTTTCGATTCGATTGTTTTCAATTCGATTGATTCGATTCTTTTCAATTCTATGCTATTCAAAGCGATTCTTTTGTATTTGATTCGATTCGATTGTTTTCTTTTTGATTCGGTTCGATTCGTTTCTTTTCGATTCGATTCAATTCTTTTCGATTCGATTCTTTTCGATTCGATTTGATTCTTTTCGATTCGATTCTATTCTATTCTTTTGTATTCCATTCGAATCGATTCGTTTTGATTGAATTCGATTCTTTTCGATTCGATTCAATTAGATTCTTTTCGATTGGATTCAATTTGTTTCGATTCGAATCAATTTGATTCTTTTCGATTGGATTCCATTCGATTCCTTTCGATTTGATTCAATTCGATTCTTTTCGATTCTATTCATTTCGATGATTTTCGTTGAGATTAGATTCTTTTCGATTTGATTTTTTTCGGTTCGAGTCGATTCATTTCGCTTATTTTGGTTACGATCAATTCAATTCGATTCTTTTTGATTTGATTTGATTCTATTCGATTTCTTTCGATTCTATTCTATTGTATTCTTTTCGATTCGATTCCATTCAATCCGATTCTTTTCGATTCGATTCGATTGTTTTAGATTTGATTCCATTCTTTCGATTCTATTTGATATGATTCTTTTCGATTCGATTTGATACGATACTTTTTATTTTGATTCGAATCGATTCTCTTCGGTTCGATTCGTTTTGATTTTCGATTCAATTCTATTCGAATTTTTTCGATTTGATTCGATTCGATTCTTTTAGATTCTACTTGATTTGTTTCTTTTCGATTTGTTTTGATTCGATTCTTTTTGATTCATCTCGATTCGATTCGATTCTTTTGTTTCTTTTTTTATTTTTTTTATTTTTTTTATTCTTTTGTTTCGATTCGATTGTTTTCAATTCGAATCTTTTCGTTACATGGAATTCGATTCTTTTCGTTTGATTCTTTATGATTTTTTTCAACGCGATTCAATTCGATTCTTTTTTTATGATAGTCACAGAGAGAGAGAGGCAGAGACACAGGCAGAGGGAGTAGCAGGCTCCATGCACCGGGTGCCCGATGTGGGATTCGATCCCGGGTCTCCAGGAACGCGCCCTGGGCAAAGGCAGGCGCTAAACAGCTGTGCCACCCAGGGATCCCTCAGTTCGATTCTTTTTATTCGAATCTATTGGATTCTTTTTGATTCGATTTGATTCTATTCGTTTTTTTCGATTTGATTCGATTAGTTCCTTTTTGATTCAATTCAATTCATTTCTTTTGATTCAAATCAATTCGATTCTTTTGGATTCGATTCGATTCTTTTGGATTCGATTCTTTTGGATTCGAATCTAGTAGAATCTTTTCATTTCGATCGGATTCATTTCAATTCGATTCTTTTCGATTCGAATGTTTTCGAATCAATTCGATACTTTTTGATTCGATTCGATTCTTTTCGTGTCGATTTGATTCTTTTCGATTCGATTCTTTTCTATTTGAATCGATTCGATTCTTTTCATTTCGATTCGATTTGATTCAATTCGATTCTTTTCGATCAATTCAATTTGATTGTTTTCGATTTGATTCGATTCGATTCTTTTCTATTCTATTCAATTCGATTATTTTCCATTCGATGAAGCAATTGGATTCTTTTCGATTCGATTCGATTCTTTTCGATTCGATTCGACTCGATTTCATGCTTTTTGATTCGATTCGACTAGAATTTAATCGACTGATTCAATTTGATTCTTTTCTTTTCGGTTGGATTCTTTTCTATTCGATTTTTTTCTATTCAATTCGATTCTTTCAATTCAATTCGATTCGATTCGATTCGATTCAATTCTTTTCGTTTCAAATCGATTCGTTTCAATTCGAGTCTTTTCAATTTGATGCTTTTCGATTCGGTTCGATTTGATATTTTTAATTTGATTCGAGTCTTTTCGATTCGATTCGATTCTTTTCAATTCGATTCTTTTCGATTCGAGTCTTTTTGATTCGATTCATTTCGATTCGATTCGATTCTTTTCACTCCGATTTGATGCTTTTCCATTTGATCTGATTTGTTTCATTTCGATTCTTTTCGATTCAATTCGATTCTTTTCGATTCCATTAAATTTGATTCGATTCTTTTCGATTCGATTAGATTCTTTTCGATTTGATTCCATTCAGTTCGATTCTTTTCGATTCGATTGGATTCTTTTCGATTTGATTCAATTCTTTCGATTCGATTTGATTTGATTCTTTTCGATTCGATTCAATACGATTCTTTTCATTTCGATTCTAATCGATTCTCTTCGATTCTTTTCGATTCGTTTCGATTCTATTCGATTTTTTTCGATTCTATTCTATTCGATTCATTTTGAATCATTTCGATTTGATTCTGTTCGAGTGGTTTCTATTAGATTCTTTTCGATTTGATTCAATTCGATTCGAGTCTTTTTGATTTGAGTCTTTTCGACTCGATGCAATTCAATACGATTCTTTTAGATTCGATTCGATTCGATTGCTTTCGTTTCGATTCGACTTTTTTTGATTCAATTCTTTTCGATTCGATTGTTTTCAATTCGATTGATTCGATTCTTTTCAATTCTATGCTATTCAAAGCGATTCTTTTGTATTTGATTCGATTCGATTGTTTTCTTTTTGATTCGGTTCGATTCGTTTCTTTTCGATTCGATTCAATTCTTTTCGATTCGATTCTTTTCGATTCGATTTGATTCTTTTCGATTCGATTCTATTCTATTCTTTTGTATTCCATTCGAATCGATTCGTTTTGATTGAATTCGATTCTTTTCGATTCGATTCAATTAGATTCTTTTCGATTGGATTCAATTTGTTTCGATTCGAATCAATTTGATTCTTTTCGATTGGATTCCATTCGATTCCTTTCGATTTGATTCAATTCGATTCTTTTCGATTCTATTCATTTCGATGATTTTCGTTGAGATTAGATTCTTTTCGATTTGATTTTTTTCGGTTCGAGTCGATTCATTTCGCTTATTTTGGTTACGATCAATTCAATTCGATTCTTTTTGATTTGATTTGATTCTATTCGATTTCTTTCGATTCTATTCTATTGTATTCTTTTCGATTCGATTCCATTCAATCCGATTCTTTTCGATTCGATTCGATTGTTTTAGATTTGATTCCATTCTTTCGATTCTATTTGATATGATTCTTTTCGATTCGATTTGATGCGATACTTTTTATTTTGATTCGAATCGATTCTCTTCGGTTCGATTCGTTTTGATTTTCGATTCAATTCTATTCGAATTTTTTCGATTTGATTCGATTCGATTCTTTTAGATTCTACTTGATTTGTTTCTTTTCGATTTGTTTTGATTCGATTCTTTTTGATTCATCTCGATTCGATTCGATTCTTTTGTTTCTTTTTTTATTTTTTTTATTTTTTTTATTCTTTTGTTTCGATTCGATTGTTTTCAATTCGAATCTTTTCGTTACATGGAATTCGATTCTTTTCGTTTGATTCTTTATGATTTTTTTCAACGCGATTCAATTTGATTCTTTTTTTATGATAGTCACAGAGAGAGAGAGGCAGAGACACAGGCAGAGGGAGTAGCAGGCTCCATGCACCGGGTGCCCGATGTGGGATTCGATCCCGGGTCTCCAGGAACGCGCCCTGGGCAAAGGCAGGCGCTAAACAGCTGTGCCACCCAGGGATCCCTCAGTTCGATTCTTTTTTATTCGAATCTATTCGATTCTTTTTGATTCGATTTGATTCTATTCGTTTTTTTCAATTTGATTCGATTAGTTCCTTTTTGATTCAATTCAATTCATTTCTTTTGATTCAAATCAATTCGATTCTTTTGGATTCGATTCGATTCTTTTGGATTCGATTCTTTTGGATTCGAATCTAGTAGAATCTTTTCATTTCGATCGGATTCATTTCAATTCGATTCTTTTCGATTCGAATGTTTTCGAATCAATTCGATACTTTTTGATTCGATTCGATTCTTTTCGTGTCGATTTGATTCTTTTCGATTCGATTCTTTTCTATTTGAATCGATTCGATTCTTTTCATTTCGATTCGATTTGATTCAATTCGATTCTTTTCGATCAATTCAATTTGATTGTTTTCGATTTGATTCGATTCGATTCTTTTCTATTCTATTCAATTCGATTATTTTCCATTCGATGAAGCAATTGGATTCTTTTCGATTCGATTCGATTCTTTTCGATTCGATTCGACTCGATTTCATGCTTTTTGATTCGATTCGACTAGAATTTAATCGACTGATTCAATTTGATTCTTTTCTTTTCGGTTGGATTCTTTTCTATTCGATTTTTTTCTATTCAATTCGATTCTTTCAATTCAATTCGATTCGATTCGATTCGATTCAATTCTTTTCGTTTCAAATCGATTCGTTTCAATTCGAGTCTTTTCAATTTGATGCTTTTCGATTCGGTTCGATTTGATATTTTTAATTTGATTCGAGTCTTTTCGATTCGATTCGATTCTTTTCAATTCGATTCTTTTCGATTCGATTCTTTTGATTCGATTCATTTCGATTCGATTCGATTCTTTTCAATCCGATTTGATGCTTTTCCATTTGATCTGATTTGTTTCATTTCGATTCTTTTCGATTCATTTCGATTCTTTTCGATTCCATTAAATTTGATTCGATTCTTTTCGATTCGATTAGATTCTTTTCGATTTGATTCCATTCAGTTCGATTCTTTTCGATTCGATTGGATTCTTTTCGATTTGATTCAATTCTTTGGATTCGATTTGATTTGATTCTTTTCGATTCGATTCAATACGATTCTTTTCATTTCGATTCTAATCGATTCTCTTCGATTCAATTTGTTTCGATTCGTTTCGATTCTATTCGATTTTTTTCGATTCTATTCTATTCGATTCATTTTGAATCATTTCGATTTGATTCTGTTCGAGTGGTTTCTATTAGATTCTTTTCGATTTGATTCAATTCGATTCGAGTCTTTTTGATTCGAGTCTTTTCGACTCGATGCAATTCAATACGATTCTTTTAGATTCGATTCGATTCGATTGTTTACGTTTCGATTTGACTTTTTTTGATTCGATTCTTTTCGATTCGATTGTTTTCAATTCGATGGATTCGATTCTTTTCAATTCTATGCTATTCAAAGCGATTCTTTTGTATTTGATTCGATTCGATTGTTTTCTTTTTGATTCGGTTCGATTCGTTTCTTTTCGATTCGATTCAATTCTTTTCGATTCGATTCTTTTCGATTCGATTTGATTCTTTTCGATTCGATTCTATTCTATTCTTTTGTATTCCATTCGAATCGATTCGTTTTGATTGAATTCGATTCTTTTCGATTCGATTCAATTAGATTCTTTTCGATTGGATTCAATTTGTTTCGATTCGAATCAATTTGATTCTTTTCGATTGGATTCCATTCGATTCCTTTCGATTTGATTCAATTCGATTCTTTTCGATTCTATTCATTTCGATGATTTTCGTTGAGATTAGATTCTTTTCGATTTGATTTTTTTCGGTTCGAGTCGATTCATTTCGCTTATTTTGGTTACGATCAATTCAATTCGATTCTTTTTGATTTGATTTGATTCTATTCGATTTCTTTCGATTCTATTCTATTGTATTCTTTTCGATTCGATTCCATTCAATCCGATTCTTTTCGATTCGATTCGATTGTTTTAGATTTGATTCCATTCTTTCGATTCTATTTGATATGATTCTTTTCGATTCGATTTGATACGATACTTTTTATTTTGATTCGAATCGATTCTCTTCGGTTCGATTCGTTTTGATTTTCGATTCAATTCTATTCGAATTTTTTCGATTTGATTCGATTCGATTCTTTTAGATTCTACTTGATTTGTTTCTTTTCGATTTGTTTTGATTCGATTCTTTTTGATTCATCTCGATTCGATTCGATTCTTTTGTTTCTTTTTTTATTTTTTTTATTTTTTTTATTCTTTTGTTTCGATTCGATTGTTTTCAATTCGAATCTTTTCGTTACATGGAATTCGATTCTTTTCGTTTGATTCTTTATGATTTTTTTCAACGCGATTCAATTCGATTCTTTTTTTATGATAGTCCCAGAGAGAGAGAGGCAGAGACACAGGCAGAGGGAGTAGCAGGCTCCATGCACCGGGTGCCCGATGTGGGATTCGATCCCGGGTCTCCAGGAACGCGCCCTGGGCAAAGGCAGGCGCTAAACAGCTGTGCCACCCAGGGATCCCTCAGTTCGATTCTTTTTTATTCGAATCTATTCGATTCTTTTTGATTCGATTTGATTCTATTCGTTTTTTTCAATTTGATTCGATTAGTTCCTTTTTGATTCAATTCAATTCATTTCTTTTGATTCAAATCAATTCGATTCTTTTGGATTCGATTCGATTCTTTTGGATTCGATTCTTTTGGATTCGAATCTAGTAGAATCTTTTCATTTCGATCGGATTCATTTCAATTCGATTCTTTTCGATTCGAATGTTTTCGAATCAATTCGATACTTTTTGATTCGATTCGATTCTTTTCGTGTCGATTTGATTCTTTTCGATTCGATTCTTTTCTATTTGAATCGATTCGATTCTTTTCATTTCGATTCGATTTGATTCAATTCGATTCTTTTCGATCAATTCAATTTGATTGTTTTCGATTTGATTCGATTCGATTCTTTTCTATTCTATTCAATTCGATTATTTTCCATTCGATGAAGCAATTGGATTCTTTTCGATTCGATTCGATTCTTTTCGATTCGATTCGACTCGATTTCATGCTTTTTGATTCGATTCGACTAGAATTTAATCGACTGATTCAATTTGATTCTTTTCTTTTCGGTTGGATTCTTTTCTATTCGATTTTTTTCTATTCAATTCGATTATTTCAATTCAATTCGATTCGATTCGATTCGATTCGATTCAATTCTTTTCGTTTCAAATCGATTCGTTTCAATTCGAGTCTTTTCAATTTGATGCTTTTCGATTCGGTTCGATTTGATATTTTTAATTTGATTCGAGTCTTTTCGATTCGATTCGATTCTTTTCAATTCGATTCTTTTCGATTCGAGTCTTTTTGATTCGATTCATTTCGATTCGATTCGATTCTTTTCAATCCGATTTGATGCTTTTCCATTTGATCTGATTTGTTTCATTTCGATTCTTTTCGATTCAATTCGATTCTTTTCGATTCCATTAAATTTGATTCGATTCTTTTCGATTCGATTAGATTCTTTTCGATTTGATTCCATTCAGTTCGATTCTTTTCGATTCGATTGGATTCTTTTCGATTTGATTCAATTCTTTCGATTCGATTTGATTTGATTCTTTTCGATTCGATTCAATACGATTCTTTTCATTTCGATTCTAATCGATTCTCTTCGATTCTTTTCGATTCGTTTCGATTCTATTCGATTTTTTTCGATTCTATTCTATTCGATTCATTTTGAATCATTTCGATTTGATTCTGTTCGAGTGGTTTCTATTAGATTCTTTTCGATTTGATTCAATTCGATTCGAGTCTTTTTGATTCGAGTCTTTTCGACTCGATGCAATTCAATACGATTCTTTTAGATTCGATTCGATTCGATTGTTTTCGTTTCGATTCGACTTTTTTTGATTCGATTCTTTTCGATTCGATTGTTTTCAATTCGATGGATTCGATTCTTTTCAATTCTATGCTATTCAAAGCGATTCTTTTGTATTTGATTCGATTCGATTGTTTTCTTTTTGATTCGGTTCGATTCGTTTCTTTTCGATTCGATTCAATTCTTTTCGATTCGATTCTTTTCGATTCGATTTGATTCTTTTCGATTCGATTCTATTCTATTCTTTTGTATTCCATTCGAATCGATTCGTTTTGATTGAATTCGATTCTTTTCGATTCGATTCAATTAGATTCTTTTCGATTGGATTCAATTTGTTTCGATTCGAATCAATTTGATTCTTTTCGATTGGATTCCATTCGATTCCTTTCGATTTGATTCAATTCGATTCTTTTCGATTCTATTCATTTCGATGATTTTCGTTGAGATTAGATTCTTTTCGATTTGATTTTTTTCGGTTCGAGTCGATTCATTTCGCTTATTTTGGTTACGATCAATTCAATTCGATTCTTTTTGATTTGATTTGATTCTATTCGATTTCTTTCGATTCTATTCTATTGTATTCTTTTCGATTCGATTCCATTCAATCCGATTCTTTTCGATTCGATTCGATTGTTTTAGATTTGATTCCATTCTTTCGATTCTATTTGATATGATTCTTTTCGATTCGATTTGATACGATACTTTTTATTTTGATTCGAATCGATTCTCTTCTGTTCGATTCGTTTTGATTTTCGATTCAATTCTATTCGAATTTTTTCGATTTGATTCGATTCGATTCTTTTAGATTCTACTTGATTTGTTTCTTTTCGATTTGTTTTGATTCGATTCTTTTTGATTCATCTCGATTCGATTCGATTCTTTTGTTTCTTTTTTTATTTTTTTTATTCTTTTGTTTCGATTCGATTGTTTTCAATTCGAATCTTTTCGTTACATGGAATTCGATTCTTTTCGTTTGATTCTTTATGATTTTTTTCAACGCGATTCAATTCGATTCTTTTTTTATGATAGTCCCAGAGAGAGAGAGGCAGAGACACAGGCAGAGGGAGTAGCAGGCTCCATGCACCGGGTGCCCGATGTGGGATTCGATCCCGGGTCTCCAGGAACGCGCCCTGGGCAAAGGCAGGCGCTAAACAGCTGTGCCACCCAGGGATCCCTCAGTTCGATTCTTTTTTATTCGAATCTATTCGATTCTTTTTGATTCGATTTGATTCTATTCGTTTTTTTCAATTTGATTCGATTAGTTCCTTTTTGATTCAATTCAATTCATTTCTTTTGATTCAAATCAATTCGATTCTTTTGGATTCGATTCGATTCTTTTGGATTCGATTCTTTTGGATTCGAATCTAGTAGAATCTTTTCATTTCGATCGGATTCATTTCAATTCGATTCTTTTCGATTCGAATGTTTTCGAATCAATTCGATACTTTTTGATTCGATTCGATTCTTTTCGTGTCGATTTGATTCTTTTCGATTCGATTCTTTTCTATTTGAATCGATTCGATTCTTTTCATTTCGATTCGATTTGATTCAATTCGATTCTTTTCGATCAATTCAATTTGATTGTTTTCGATTTGATTCGATTCGATTCTTTTCTATTCTATTCAATTCGATTATTTTCCATTCGATGAAGCAATTGGATTCTTTTCGATTCGATTCGATTCTTTTCGATTCGATTCGACTCGATTTCATGCTTTTTGATTCGATTCGACTAGAATTTAATCGACTGATTCAATTTGATTCTTTTCTTTTCGGTTGGATTCTTTTCTATTCGATTTTTTTCTATTCAATTCGATTATTTCAATTCAATTCGATTCGATTCGATTCGATTCGATTCAATTCTTTTCGTTTCAAATCGATTCGTTTCAATTCGAGTCTTTTCAATTTGATGCTTTTCGATTCGGTTCGATTTGATATTTTTAATTTGATTCGAGTCTTTTCGATTCGATTCGATTCTTTTCAATTCGATTCTTTTCGATTCGAGTCTTTTTGATTCGATTCATTTCGATTCGATTCGATTCTTTTCAATCCGATTTGATGCTTTTCCATTTGATCTGATTTGTTTCATTTCGATTCTTTTCGATTCAATTCGATTCTTTTCGATTCCATTAAATTTGATTCGATTCTTTTCGATTCGATTAGATTCTTTTCGATTTGATTCCATTCAGTTCGATTCTTTTCGATTCGATTGGATTCTTTTCGATTTGATTCAATTCTTTCGATTCGATTTGATTTGATTCTTTTCGATTCGATTCAATACGATTCTTTTCATTTCGATTCTAATCGATTCTCTTCTATTCTTTTCGATTCGTTTCGATTCTATTCGATTTTTTTCGATTCTATTCTATTCGATTCATTTTGAATCATTTCGATTTGATTCTGTTCGAGTGGTTTCTATTAGATTCTTTTCGATTTGATTCAATTCGATTCGAGTCTTTTTGATTCGAGTCTTTTCGACTCGATTCAATTCAATACGATTCTTTTAGATTCGATTCGATTCGATTGTTTTCGTTTCGATTCGACTTTTTTGATTCGATTCTTTTCGATTCGATTGTTTTCAATTCGATGGATTCGATTCTTTTCAATTCTATGCTATTCAAAGCGATTCTTTTGTATTTGATTCGATTCGATTGTTTTCTTTTTGATTCGGTTCGATTCGTTTCTTTTCGATTCGATTCAATTCTTTTCGATTCGATTCTTTTCGATTCGATTTGATTCTTTTCGATTCGATTCTATTCTATTCTTTTGTATTCCATTCGAATCGATTCGTTTTGATTGAATTCGATTCTTTTCGATTCGATTCAATTAGATTCTTTTCGATTGGATTCAATTTGTTTCGATTCGAATCAATTTGATTCTTTTCGATTGGATTCCATTCGATTCCTTTCGATTTGATTCAATTCGATTCTTTTCGATTCTATTCATTTCGATGATTTTCGTTGAGATTAGATTCTTTTCGATTTGATTTTTTTCGGTTCGAGTCGATTCATTTCGCTTATTTTGGTTACGATCAATTCAATTCGATTCTTTTTGATTTGATTTGATTCTATTCGATTTCTTTCGATTCTATTCTATTGTATTCTTTTCTTTTCCATTCCGTTCAATTCGATTCTTTTCGATTCGATTCGATTGTTTTAGATTTGATTCCATTCTTTCGATTCTATTTGATATGATTCTTTTCGATTCGATTTGATACGATACTTTTTATTTTGATTCGAATCGATTCTCTTCGGTTCGATTCGTTTTGATTCTTTTCGATTCAATTCTATTCGAATATTTTCGATTTGATTCGATTCGATTCTTTTAGATTCTACTTGATTTGTTTCTTTTCGATTCGTTTTGATTCGATTCTTTTTGATTCATGTCGATTCAATTCGATTCTTTTGTTTCTCTTTTTTAATTTTTATTTTTTTTTTGATTCTTTTGTTTCGATTCGATTCTTTTCAATTCGAATCTTTTCGTTACATGGAATTCGATTCTTTTCGTTTGATTCTTTATGATTTTTTTCAACGCGATTCAATTCGATTCTTTTTTCATGATAGTCACAGAGAGAGAGAGGCAGAGACACAGGCAGAGGGAGAAGCAGGCTCCATGCACCGGGAGCCTGATGTGGGATTCGATCCCGGGTCTCCAGGAACGCGCCCTGGGCCAAAGGCAGGCGCTAAACCGCTGCGCCACCCAGGGATCCCTCAATTCGATTCTTTTTTATTCGAATTTTTTCAATTCTTTTTGATTCGATTTAATTCTATTCGAGATTTTTCGATTTGATTCAATTAGTTCTTTTTGATTCAATTCAATTCATTTCTATTGATTCAAATCAATTCGATTCTTTTGGATTCGATTCGATTCTTTTGGATTCGATTCTTTTGGATTCGAATCGAGTGGATTCTTTTCATTGCGATCGGATTCATTTCAATTCGATTCTTTTCGATTCGAATGTTTTCAATTCGATTGATTCGATTCTTTTCAATTCTATGCTATTCAAAGCGATTCTTTTGTATTTGATTCGATTCGATTGTTTTCTTTTTGATTCGGTTCGATTCGTTTCTTTTCGATTCGATTCTTTTCGATTCGATTCGATTCTTTTCGATTCGATTTGACTCGATTTCATGCTTTTTGATTCGATTCGATTAGAATTTAATCGACTGATTCAATTTGATTCTTTTCTTTTCGGTTGGATTCTTTTCTATTCGATTTTTTTCTATTCAATTCGATTCTTTCAATATAATTCGATTCGATTCATTCGATTCGATTCAATTCTTTACGTTTCAAATCGATTCGTTTCAATTCGAGTCTTTTCAATTTGATGCTTTTCGATTCGGTTCGATTTGATATTTTTAATTTGATTCGAGTCTTTTCGATTCGATTCGATTCTTTTCAATTCGATTCTTTTCGATTCGATTCTTTTTGATTCAATTCATTTCGATTCGATTCGATTCTTTTCAATCCGATTTGATGCTTTTCCATTTGATCTGATTTGTTTCATTTCGATTCTTTTCGATTCATTTCGATTCTTTTCGATTCCATTAAATTTGATTCGATTCTTTTCGATTCGATTAGATTCTTTTCGATTTGATTCCATTCAGTTCGATTCTTTTCGATTCGATTGGATTCTTTTCGATTTGATTCAATTCTTTCGATTCGATTTGATTTGATTCTTTTCGATTCGATTCAATACGATTCTTTTCATTTCGATTCTAATCGATTCTCTTCGATTCAATTTGTTTCGATTCGTTTCGATTCTATTCGATTTTTTTCGATTCTATTCTATTCGATTCATTTTGAATCATTTCCATTTGATTCTGTTCGAGTGGTTTCTATTAGATTCTTTTCGATTTGATTCAATTCGATTCGAGTCTTTTTGATTCGAGTCTTTTCGACTCGATGCAATTCAATACGATTCTTTTAGATTCGATTCGATTCGATTGTTTTCGTTTCGATTTGACTTTTTTTGATTCGATTCTTTTCGATTCGATTGTTTTCAATTCGATTGATTCGATTCTTTTCAATTCTATGCTATTCAAAGCGATTCTTTTGTATTTGATTCGATTCGATTGTTTTCTTTTTGATTCGGTTCGATTCGTTTCTTTTCGATTCGATTCAATTCTTTTCGATTCGATTCTTTTCGATTCGATTTGATTCTTTTCGATTCGATTCTATTCTATTCTTTTGTATTCCATTCGAATCGATTCGTTTTGATTGAATTCGATTCTTTTCGATTCGATTCAATTAGATTCTTTTCGATTGGATTCAATTTGTTTCGATTCGAATCAATTTGATTCTTTTCGATTGGATTCCATTCGATTCCTTTCGATTTGATTCAATTCGATTCTTTTCGATTCTATTCATTTCGATGATTTTCGTTGAGATTAGTTTCTTTTCGATTTGATTTTTTTTGGTTCGAGTCGATTCATTTCGCTTATTTTGGTTACGATCAATTCAATTCGATTCTTTTTGATTTGATTTGATTCTATTCGATTTCTTTCGATTCTATTCTATTGTATTCTTTTCGATTCGATTCCATTCAATCCGATTCTTTTCGATTCGATTCGATTGTTTTAGATTTGATTCCATTCTTTCGATTCTATTTGATATGATTCTTTTCGATTCGATTTGATACGATACTTTTTATTTTGATTCGAATCGATTCTCTTCGGTTCGATTCGTTTTGATTTTCGATTCAGTTCTATTCGAATTTTTTCGATTTGATTCGATTCGATTCTTTTAGATTCTACTTGATTTGTTTCTTTTCGATTTGTTTTGATTCGATTCTTTTTGATTCATCTCGATTCGATTCGATTCTTTTGTTTCTTTTTTTATTTTTTTATTTTTTTTATTCTTTTGTTTCGATTCGATTGTTTTCAATTCGAATCTTTTCGTTACATGGAATTCGATTCTTTTCGTTTGATTCTTTATGATTTTTTTCAACGCGATTCAATTCGATTCTTTTTTTATGATAGTCACAGAGAGAGAGAGGCAGAGACACAGGCAGAGGGAGTAGCAGGCTCCATGCACCGGGTGCCCGATGTGGGATTCGATCCCGGGTCTCCAGGAACGCGCCCTGGGCAAAGGCAGGCGCTAAACAGCTGTGCCACCCAGGGATCCCTCAATTCGATTCTTTTTTATTCGAATCTATTCGATTCTTTTTGATTCGATTTGATTCTATTAGTTTTTTTCAATTTGATTCGATTAGTTCCTTTTTGATTCAATTCAATTCATTTCTTTTGATTCAAATCAATTCGATTCTTTTGGATTCGATTCTTTTGGATTCGAATTGAGTAGAATCTTTTCATTTCGATCGGATTCATTTCAATTCGATTCTTTTCGATTCGAATGTTTTCGAATCAATTCGATACTTTTTGATTCGATTCGATTCTTTTCGTGTCGATTTGATTCTTTTCGATTCGATTCTTTTCTATTTGAATCGATTCGATTCTTTTCATTTCGATTCGATTTGATTCAATTCGATTCTTTTCGATCAATTCAATTTGATTGTTTTCGATTTGATTCGATTCGATTCTTTTCTATTCTATTCAATTCGATTATTTTCCATTCGATGAAGCAATTGGATTCTTTTCGATTCGATTCGATTCTTTTCGATTCGATTCGACTCGATTTCATGCTTTTTGATTCGATTCGACTAGAATTTAATCGACTGATTCAATTTGATTCTTTTCTTTTCGGTTGGATTTTTTTCTATTCGATTTTTTTCTATTCAATTCGATTCTTTCAATATAATTCGATTCGATTCGATTCGATTTGATTCAATTCTTTTCGTTTCAAATCGATTCGTTTCAATTCGAGTCTTTTCAATTTGATGCTTTTCGATTCGGTTCGATTTCATATTTTTAATTTGATTCGAGTCTTTTCGATTCGATTTGATTCTTCTCAATTCGATTCTTTTCGATTCGATTCTTTTTGATTCGATTCATTTCGATTCGATTCGATTCTTTTCAATCCGATTTGATGCTTTTCCATTTGATCTGATTTGTTTCATTTCGATTCTTTTCGATTCATTTCGATTCTTTTCGATTCCATTAAATTTGATTCGATTCTTTTCGATTCGATTAGATTCTTTTCGATTTGATTCCATTCAGTTCGATCCTTTTCGATTCGATTGGATTCTTTTCGATTTGATTCAATTCTTTCGATTCGATTTGATTTGATTCTTTTCTATTCGATTCAATACGATTCTTTTCATTTCGATTCTAATCGATTCTCTTCGATTCGTTTCGATTCTATTCGATTTTTTTCGATTCTATTCTATTCGATTCATTTTGAATCATTTCGATTTGATTCTGTTCGAGTGGTTTCTATTAGATTCTTTTCGATTTGATTCAATTCGATTCGAGTCTTTTTGATTCGAGTCTTTTCGACTCGATTCAATTCAATACGATTCTTTTAGATTCGATTCGATTTGATTGTTTTCGTTTCGATTCGACTTTTTTTGATTCGATTCTTTTCGATTCGATTGTTTTCAATTCGATTGATTCGATTCTTTTCAATTCTATGCTATTCAAAGCGATTCTTTTGTATTTGATTCGATTCGATTGTTTTCTTTTTGATTCGGTTCGATTCGTTTCTTTTCGATTCGATTCAATTCTTTTCGATTCGATTCTTTTCGATTCGATTTGATTCTTTTCGATTCGATTCTATTCTATTCTTTTGTATTCCATTCGAATCGATTCGTTTGATTGAATTCGATTCTTTTCGATTCGATTCAATTAGATTCTTTTCGATTGGATTCAATTTGTTTCGATTCGAATCAATTTGATTCTTTTCGATTGGATTCCATTCGATTCCTTTCGATTTGATTCAATTCGATTCTTTTCGATTCTATTCATTTCGATGATTTTCGTTGAGATTAGATTCTTTTCGATTTGATTTTTTTCGGTTCGAGTCGATTCATTTCGCTTATTTTGGTTACGATCAATTCAATTCGATTCTTTTTGATTTGATTTGATTCTATTCGATTTCTTTCGATTCTATTCTATTGTATTCTTTTCGATTCGATTCCATTCAATCCGATTCTTTTCGATTCGATTCGATTGTTTTAGATTTGATTCCATTCTTTCGATTCTATTTGATATGATTCTTTTCGATTCGATTTGATACGATACTTTTTATTTTGATTCGAATCGATTCTCTTCGGTTCGATTCGTTTTGATTTTCGATTCAATTCTATTCGAATTTTTTCGATTTGATTCGATTCGATTCTTTTAGATTCTACTTGATTTGTTTCTTTTCGATTTGTTTTGATTCGATTCTTTTTGATTCATCTCGATTCGATTCGATTCTTTTGTTTCTTTTTTTATTTTTTTTATTTTTTTTATTCTTTTGTTTCGATTCGATTGTTTTCAATTCGAATCTTTTCGTTACATGGAATTCGATTCTTTTCGTTTGATTCTTTATGATTTTTTTCAACGCGATTCAATTCGATTCTTTTTTTATGATAGTCACAGAGAGAGAGAGGCAGAGACACAGGCAGAGGGAGTAGCAGGCTCCATGCACCGGGTGCCCGATGTGGGATTCGATCCCGGGTCTCCAGGAACGCGCCCTGGGCAAAGGCAGGCGCTAAACAGCTGTGCCACCCAGGGATCCCTCAGTTCGATTCTTTTTATTCGAATCTATTGGATTCTTTTTGATTCGATTTGATTCTATTCGTTTTTTTCGATTTGATTCGATTAGTTCCTTTTTGATTCAATTCAATTCATTTCTTTTGATTCAAATCAATTCGATTCTTTTGGATTCGATTCGATTCTTTTGGATTCGATTCTTTTGGATTCGAATCTAGTAGAATCTTTTCATTTCGATCGGATTCATTTCAATTCGATTCTTTTCGATTCGAATGTTTTCGAATCAATTCGATACTTTTTGATTCGATTCGATTCTTTTCGTGTCGATTTGATTCTTTTCGATTCGATTCTTTTCTATTTGAATCGATTCGATTCTTTTCATTTCGATTCGATTTGATTCAATTCGATTCTTTTCGATCAATTCAATTTGATTGTTTTCGATTTGATTCGATTCGATTCTTTTCTATTCTATTCAATTCGATTATTTTCCATTCGATGAAGCAATTGGATTCTTTTCGATTCGATTCGATTCTTTTCGATTCGATTCGACTCGATTTCATGCTTTTTGATTCGATTCGACTAGAATTTAATCGACTGATTCAATTTGATTCTTTTCTTTTCGGTTGGATTCTTTTCTATTCGATTTTTTTCTATTCAATTCGATTCTTTCAATTCAATTCGATTCGATTCGATTCGATTCAATTCTTTTCGTTTCAAATCGATTCGTTTCAATTCGAGTCTTTTCAATTTGATGCTTTTCGATTCGGTTCGATTTGATATTTTTAATTTGATTCGAGTCTTTTCGATTCGATTCGATTCTTTTCAATTCGATTCTTTTCGATTCGAGTCTTTTTGATTCGATTCATTTCGATTCGATTCGATTCTTTTCACTCCGATTTGATGCTTTTCCATTTGATCTGATTTGTTTCATTTCGATTCTTTTCGATTCAATTCGATTCTTTTCGATTCCATTAAATTTGATTCGATTCTTTTCGATTCGATTAGATTCTTTTCGATTTGATTCCATTCAGTTCGATTCTTTTCGATTCGATTGGATTCTTTTCGATTTGATTCAATTCTTTCGATTCGATTTGATTTGATTCTTTTCGATTCGATTCAATACGATTCTTTTCATTTCGATTCTAATCGATTCTCTTCGATTCTTTTCGATTCGTTTCGATTCTATTCGATTTTTTTCGATTCTATTCTATTCGATTCATTTTGAATCATTTCGATTTGATTCTGTTCGAGTGGTTTCTATTAGATTCTTTTCGATTTGATTCAATTCGATTCGAGTCTTTTTGATTCGAGTCTTTTCGACTCGATGCAATTCAATACGATTCTTTTAGATTCGATTCGATTCGATTGTTTTCGTTTCGATTCGACTTTTTTTGATTCGATTCTTTTCGATTCGATTGTTTTCAATTCGATTGATTCGATTCTTTTCAATTCTATGCTATTCAAAGCGATTCTTTTGTATTTGATTCGATTCGATTGTTTTCTTTTTGATTCGGTTCGATTCGTTTCTTTTCGATTCGATTCAATTCTTTTCGATTCGATTCTTTTCGATTCGATTTGATTCTTTTCGATTCGATTCTATTCTATTCTTTTGTATTCCATTCGAATCGATTCGTTTTGATTGAATTCGATTCTTTTCGATTCGATTCAATTAGATTCTTTTCGATTGGATTCAATTTGTTTCGATTCGAATCAATTTGATTCTTTTCGATTGGATTCCATTCGATTCCTTTCGATTTGATTCAATTCGATTCTTTTCGATTCTATTCATTTCGATGATTTTCGTTGAGATTAGATTCTTTTCGATTTGATTTTTTTCGGTTCGAGTCGATTCATTTCGCTTATTTTGGTTACGATCAATTCAATTCGATTCTTTTTGATTTGATTTGATTCTATTCGATTTCTTTCGATTCTATTCTATTGTATTCTTTTCGATTCGATTCCATTCAATCCGATTCTTTTCGATTCGATTCGATTGTTTTAGATTTGATTCCATTCTTTCGATTCTATTTGATATGATTCTTTTCGATTCGATTTGATACGATACTTTTTATTTTGATTCGAATCGATTCTCTTCGGTTCGATTCGTTTTGATTTTCGATTCAATTCTATTCGAATTTTTTCGATTTGATTCGATTCGATTCTTTTAGATTCTACTTGATTTGTTTCTTTTCGATTTGTTTTGATTCGATTCTTTTTGATTCATCTCGATTCGATTCGATTCTTTTGTTTCTTTTTTTATTTTTTTTATTTTTTTTATTCTTTTGTTTCGATTCGATTGTTTTCAATTCGAATCTTTTCGTTACATGGAATTCGATTCTTTTCGTTTGATTCTTTATGATTTTTTTCAACGCGATTCAATTCGATTCTTTTTTTATGATAGTCACAGAGAGAGAGAGGCAGAGACACAGGCAGAGGGAGTAGCAGGCTCCATGCACCGGGTGCCCGATGTGGGATTCGATCCCGGGTCTCCAGGAACGCGCCCTGGGCAAAGGCAGGCGCTAAACAGCTGTGCCACCCAGGGATCCCTCAGTTCGATTCTTTTTATTCGAATCTATTGGATTCTTTTTGATTCGATTTGATTCTATTCGTTTTTTTCGATTTGATTCGATTAGTTCCTTTTTGATTCAATTCAATTCATTTCTTTTGATTCAAATCAATTCGATTCTTTTGGATTCGATTCGATTCTTTTGGATTCGATTCTTTTGGATTCGAATCTAGTAGAATCTTTTCATTTCGATCGGATTCATTTCAATTCGATTCTTTTCGATTCGAATGTTTTCGAATCAATTCGATACTTTTTGATTCGATTCGATTCTTTTCGTGTCGATTTGATTCTTTTCGATTCGATTCTTTTCTATTTGAATCGATTCGATTCTTTTCATTTCGATTCGATTTGATTCAATTCGATTCTTTTCGATCAATTCAATTTGATTGTTTTCGATTTGATTCGATTCGATTCTTTTCTATTCTATTCAATTCGATTATTTTCCATTCGATGAAGCAATTGGATTCTTTTCGATTCGATTCGATTCTTTTCGATTCGATTCGACTCGATTTCATGCTTTTTGATTCGATTCGACTAGAATTTAATCGACTGATTCAATTTGATTCTTTTCTTTTCGGTTGGATTCTTTTCTATTCGATTTTTTTCTATTCAATTCGATTCTTTCAATTCAATTCGATTCGATTCGATTCGATTCAATTCTTTTCGTTTCAAATCGATTCGTTTCAATTCGAGTCTTTTCAATTTGATGCTTTTCGATTCGGTTCGATTTGATATTTTTAATTTGATTCGAGTCTTTTCGATTCGATTCGATTCTTTTCAATTCGATTCTTTTCGATTCGAGTCTTTTTGATTCGATTCATTTCGATTCGATTCGATTCTTTTCACTCCGATTTGATGCTTTTCCATTTGATCTGATTTGTTTCATTTCGATTCTTTTCGATTCAATTCGATTCTTTTCGATTCCATTAAATTTGATTCGATTCTTTTCGATTCGATTAGATTCTTTTCGATTTGATTCCATTCAGTTCGATTCTTTTCGATTCGATTGGATTCTTTTCGATTTGATTCAATTCTTTCGATTCGATTTGATTTGATTCTTTTCGATTCGATTCAATACGATTCTTTTCATTTCGATTCTAATCGATTCTCTTCGATTCTTTTCGATTCGTTTCGATTCTATTCGATTTTTTTCGATTCTATTCTATTCGATTCATTTTGAATCATTTCGATTTGATTCTGTTCGAGTGGTTTCTATTAGATTCTTTTCGATTTGATTCAATTCGATTCGAGTCTTTTTGATTTGAGTCTTTTCGACTCGATGCAATTCAATACGATTCTTTTAGATTCGATTCGATTCGATTGCTTTCGTTTCGATTCGACTTTTTTTGATTCAATTCTTTTCGATTCGATTGTTTTCAATTCGATTGATTCGATTCTTTTCAATTCTATGCTATTCAAAGCGATTCTTTTGTATTTGATTCGATTCGATTGTTTTCTTTTTGATTCGGTTCGATTCGTTTCTTTTCGATTCGATTCAATTCTTTTCGATTCGATTCTTTTCGATTCGATTTGATTCTTTTCGATTCGATTCTATTCTATTCTTTTGTATTCCATTCGAATCGATTCGTTTTGATTGAATTCGATTCTTTTCGATTCGATTCAATTAGATTCTTTTCGATTGGATTCAATTTGTTTCGATTCGAATCAATTTGATTCTTTTCGATTGGATTCCATTCGATTCCTTTCGATTTGATTCAATTCGATTCTTTTCGATTCTATTCATTTCGATGATTTTCGTTGAGATTAGATTCTTTTCGATTTGATTTTTTTCGGTTCGAGTCGATTCATTTCGCTTATTTTGGTTACGATCAATTCAATTCGATTCTTTTTGATTTGATTTGATTCTATTCGATTTCTTTCGATTCTATTCTATTGTATTCTTTTCGATTCGATTCCATTCAATCCGATTCTTTTCGATTCGATTCGATTGTTTTAGATTTGATTCCATTCTTTCGATTCTATTTGATATGATTCTTTTCGATTCGATTTGATGCGATACTTTTTATTTTGATTCGAATCGATTCTCTTCGGTTCGATTCGTTTTGATTTTCGATTCAATTCTATTCGAATTTTTTCGATTTGATTCGATTCGATTCTTTTAGATTCTACTTGATTTGTTTCTTTTCGATTTGTTTTGATTCGATTCTTTTTGATTCATCTCGATTCGATTCGATTCTTTTGTTTCTTTTTTTATTTTTTTTATTTTTTTTATTCTTTTGTTTCGATTCGATTGTTTTCAATTCGAATCTTTTCGTTACATGGAATTCGATTCTTTTCGTTTGATTCTTTATGATTTTTTTCAACGCGATTCAATTTGATTCTTTTTTTATGATAGTCACAGAGAGAGAGAGGCAGAGACACAGGCAGAGGGAGTAGCAGGCTCCATGCACCGGGTGCCCGATGTGGGATTCGATCCCGGGTCTCCAGGAACGCGCCCTGGGCAAAGGCAGGCGCTAAACAGCTGTGCCACCCAGGGATCCCTCAGTTCGATTCTTTTTTATTCGAATCTATTCGATTCTTTTTGATTCGATTTGATTCTATTCGTTTTTTTCAATTTGATTCGATTAGTTCCTTTTTGATTCAATTCAATTCATTTCTTTTGATTCAAATCAATTCGATTCTTTTGGATTCGATTCGATTCTTTTGGATTCGATTCTTTTGGATTCGAATCTAGTAGAATCTTTTCATTTCGATCGGATTCATTTCAATTCGATTCTTTTCGATTCGAATGTTTTCGAATCAATTCGATACTTTTTGATTCGATTCGATTCTTTTCGTGTCGATTTGATTCTTTTCGATTCGATTCTTTTCTATTTGAATCGATTCGATTCTTTTCATTTCGATTCGATTTGATTCAATTCGATTCTTTTCGATCAATTCAATTTGATTGTTTTCGATTTGATTCGATTCGATTCTTTTCTATTCTATTCAATTCGATTATTTTCCATTCGATGAAGCAATTGGATTCTTTTCGATTCGATTCGATTCTTTTCGATTCGATTCGACTCGATTTCATGCTTTTTGATTCGATTCGACTAGAATTTAATCGACTGATTCAATTTGATTCTTTTCTTTTCGGTTGGATTCTTTTCTATTCGATTTTTTTCTATTCAATTCGATTATTTCAATTCAATTCGATTCGATTCGATTCGATTCAATTCTTTTCGTTTCAAATCGATTCGTTTCAATTCGAGTCTTTTCAATTTGATGCTTTTCGATTCGGTTCGATTTGATATTTTTAATTTGATTCGAGTCTTTTCGATTCGATTCGATTCTTTTCAATTCGATTCTTTTCGATTCGATTCTTTTGATTCGATTCATTTCGATTCGATTCGATTCTTTTCAATCCGATTTGATGCTTTTCCATTTGATCTGATTTGTTTCATTTCGATTCTTTTCGATTCATTTCGATTCTTTTCGATTCCATTAAATTTGATTCGATTCTTTTCGATTCGATTAGATTCTTTTCGATTTGATTCCATTCAGTTCGATTCTTTTCGATTCGATTGGATTCTTTTCGATTTGATTCAATTCTTTGGATTCGATTTGATTTGATTCTTTTCGATTCGATTCAATACGATTCTTTTCATTTCGATTCTAATCGATTCTCTTCGATTCAATTTGTTTCGATTCGTTTCGATTCTATTCGATTTTTTTCGATTCTATTCTATTCGATTCATTTTGAATCATTTCGATTTGATTCTGTTCGAGTGGTTTCTATTAGATTCTTTTCGATTTGATTCAATTCGATTCGAGTCTTTTTGATTCGAGTCTTTTCGACTCGATGCAATTCAATACGATTCTTTTAGATTCGATTCGATTCGATTGTTTACGTTTCGATTTGACTTTTTTTGATTCGATTCTTTTCGATTCGATTGTTTTCAATTCGATGGATTCGATTCTTTTCAATTCTATGCTATTCAAAGCGATTCTTTTGTATTTGATTCGATTCGATTGTTTTCTTTTTGATTCGGTTCGATTCGTTTCTTTTCGATTCGATTCAATTCTTTTCGATTCGATTCTTTTCGATTCGATTTGATTCTTTTCGATTCGATTCTATTCTATTCTTTTGTATTCCATTCGAATCGATTCGTTTTGATTGAATTCGATTCTTTTCGATTCGATTCAATTAGATTCTTTTCGATTGGATTCAATTTGTTTCGATTCGAATCAATTTGATTCTTTTCGATTGGATTCCATTCGATTCCTTTCGATTTGATTCAATTCGATTCTTTTCGATTCTATTCATTTCGATGATTTTCGTTGAGATTAGATTCTTTTCGATTTGATTTTTTTCGGTTCGAGTCGATTCATTTCGCTTATTTTGGTTACGATCAATTCAATTCGATTCTTTTTGATTTGATTTGATTCTATTCGATTTCTTTCGATTCTATTCTATTGTATTCTTTTCGATTCGATTCCATTCAATCCGATTCTTTTCGATTCGATTCGATTGTTTTAGATTTGATTCCATTCTTTCGATTCTATTTGATATGATTCTTTTCGATTCGATTTGATACGATACTTTTTATTTTGATTCGAATCGATTCTCTTCGGTTCGATTCGTTTTGATTTTCGATTCAATTCTATTCGAATTTTTTCGATTTGATTCGATTCGATTCTTTTAGATTCTACTTGATTTGTTTCTTTTCGATTTGTTTTGATTCGATTCTTTTTGATTCATCTCGATTCGATTCGATTCTTTTGTTTCTTTTTTTATTTTTTTTATTTTTTTTATTCTTTTGTTTCGATTCGATTGTTTTCAATTCGAATCTTTTCGTTACATGGAATTCGATTCTTTTCGTTTGATTCTTTATGATTTTTTTCAACGCGATTCAATTCGATTCTTTTTTTATGATAGTCCCAGAGAGAGAGAGGCAGAGACACAGGCAGAGGGAGTAGCAGGCTCCATGCACCGGGTGCCCGATGTGGGATTCGATCCCGGGTCTCCAGGAACGCGCCCTGGGCAAAGGCAGGCGCTAAACAGCTGTGCCACCCAGGGATCCCTCAGTTCGATTCTTTTTTATTCGAATCTATTCGATTCTTTTTGATTCGATTTGATTCTATTCGTTTTTTTCAATTTGATTCGATTAGTTCCTTTTTGATTCAATTCAATTCATTTCTTTTGATTCAAATCAATTCGATTCTTTTGGATTCGATTCGATTCTTTTGGATTCGATTCTTTTGGATTCGAATCTAGTAGAATCTTTTCATTTCGATCGGATTCATTTCAATTCGATTCTTTTCGATTCGAATGTTTTCGAATCAATTCGATACTTTTTGATTCGATTCGATTCTTTTCGTGTCGATTTGATTCTTTTCGATTCGATTCTTTTCTATTTGAATCGATTCGATTCTTTTCATTTCGATTCGATTTGATTCAATTCGATTCTTTTCGATCAATTCAATTTGATTGTTTTCGATTTGATTCGATTCGATTCTTTTCTATTCTATTCAATTCGATTATTTTCCATTCGATGAAGCAATTGGATTCTTTTCGATTCGATTCGATTCTTTTCGATTCGATTCGACTCGATTTCATGCTTTTTGATTCGATTCGACTAGAATTTAATCGACTGATTCAATTTGATTCTTTTCTTTTCGGTTGGATTCTTTTCTATTCGATTTTTTTCTATTCAATTCGATTATTTCAATTCAATTCGATTCGATTCGATTCGATTCGATTCAATTCTTTTCGTTTCAAATCGATTCGTTTCAATTCGAGTCTTTTCAATTTGATGCTTTTCGATTCGGTTCGATTTGATATTTTTAATTTGATTCGAGTCTTTTCGATTCGATTCGATTCTTTTCAATTCGATTCTTTTCGATTCGAGTCTTTTTGATTCGATTCATTTCGATTCGATTCGATTCTTTTCAATCCGATTTGATGCTTTTCCATTTGATCTGATTTGTTTCATTTCGATTCTTTTCGATTCAATTCGATTCTTTTCGATTCCATTAAATTTGATTCGATTCTTTTCGATTCGATTAGATTCTTTTCGATTTGATTCCATTCAGTTCGATTCTTTTCGATTCGATTGGATTCTTTTCGATTTGATTCAATTCTTTCGATTCGATTTGATTTGATTCTTTTCGATTCGATTCAATACGATTCTTTTCATTTCGATTCTAATCGATTCTCTTCGATTCTTTTCGATTCGTTTCGATTCTATTCGATTTTTTTCGATTCTATTCTATTCGATTCATTTTGAATCATTTCGATTTGATTCTGTTCGAGTGGTTTCTATTAGATTCTTTTCGATTTGATTCAATTCGATTCGAGTCTTTTTGATTCGAGTCTTTTCGACTCGATGCAATTCAATACGATTCTTTTAGATTCGATTCGATTCGATTGTTTTCGTTTCGATTCGACTTTTTTTGATTCGATTCTTTTCGATTCGATTGTTTTCAATTCGATGGATTCGATTCTTTTCAATTCTATGCTATTCAAAGCGATTCTTTTGTATTTGATTCGATTCGATTGTTTTCTTTTTGATTCGGTTCGATTCGTTTCTTTTCGATTCGATTCAATTCTTTTCGATTCGATTCTTTTCGATTCGATTTGATTCTTTTCGATTCGATTCTATTCTATTCTTTTGTATTCCATTCGAATCGATTCGTTTTGATTGAATTCGATTCTTTTCGATTCGATTCAATTAGATTCTTTTCGATTGGATTCAATTTGTTTCGATTCGAATCAATTTGATTCTTTTCGATTGGATTCCATTCGATTCCTTTCGATTTGATTCAATTCGATTCTTTTCGATTCTATTCATTTCGATGATTTTCGTTGAGATTAGATTCTTTTCGATTTGATTTTTTTCGGTTCGAGTCGATTCATTTCGCTTATTTTGGTTACGATCAATTCAATTCGATTCTTTTTGATTTGATTTGATTCTATTCGATTTCTTTCGATTCTATTCTATTGTATTCTTTTCGATTCGATTCCATTCAATCCGATTCTTTTCGATTCGATTCGATTGTTTTAGATTTGATTCCATTCTTTCGATTCTATTTGATATGATTCTTTTCGATTCGATTTGATACGATACTTTTTATTTTGATTCGAATCGATTCTCTTCTGTTCGATTCGTTTTGATTTTCGATTCAATTCTATTCGAATTTTTTCGATTTGATTCGATTCGATTCTTTTAGATTCTACTTGATTTGTTTCTTTTCGATTTGTTTTGATTCGATTCTTTTTGATTCATCTCGATTCGATTCGATTCTTTTGTTTCTTTTTTTATTTTTTTTATTCTTTTGTTTCGATTCGATTGTTTTCAATTCGAATCTTTTCGTTACATGGAATTCGATTCTTTTCGTTTGATTCTTTATGATTTTTTTCAACGCGATTCAATTCGATTCTTTTTTTATGATAGTCCCAGAGAGAGAGAGGCAGAGACACAGGCAGAGGGAGTAGCAGGCTCCATGCACCGGGTGCCCGATGTGGGATTCGATCCCGGGTCTCCAGGAACGCGCCCTGGGCAAAGGCAGGCGCTAAACAGCTGTGCCACCCAGGGATCCCTCAGTTCGATTCTTTTTTATTCGAATCTATTCGATTCTTTTTGATTCGATTTGATTCTATTCGTTTTTTTCAATTTGATTCGATTAGTTCCTTTTTGATTCAATTCAATTCATTTCTTTTGATTCAAATCAATTCGATTCTTTTGGATTCGATTCGATTCTTTTGGATTCGATTCTTTTGGATTCGAATCTAGTAGAATCTTTTCATTTCGATCGGATTCATTTCAATTCGATTCTTTTCGATTCGAATGTTTTCGAATCAATTCGATACTTTTTGATTCGATTCGATTCTTTTCGTGTCGATTTGATTCTTTTCGATTCGATTCTTTTCTATTTGAATCGATTCGATTCTTTTCATTTCGATTCGATTTGATTCAATTCGATTCTTTTCGATCAATTCAATTTGATTGTTTTCGATTTGATTCGATTCGATTCTTTTCTATTCTATTCAATTCGATTATTTTCCATTCGATGAAGCAATTGGATTCTTTTCGATTCGATTCGATTCTTTTCGATTCGATTCGACTCGATTTCATGCTTTTTGATTCGATTCGACTAGAATTTAATCGACTGATTCAATTTGATTCTTTTCTTTTCGGTTGGATTCTTTTCTATTCGATTTTTTTCTATTCAATTCGATTATTTCAATTCAATTCGATTCGATTCGATTCGATTCGATTCAATTCTTTTCGTTTCAAATCGATTCGTTTCAATTCGAGTCTTTTCAATTTGATGCTTTTCGATTCGGTTCGATTTGATATTTTTAATTTGATTCGAGTCTTTTCGATTCGATTCGATTCTTTTCAATTCGATTCTTTTCGATTCGAGTCTTTTTGATTCGATTCATTTCGATTCGATTCGATTCTTTTCAATCCGATTTGATGCTTTTCCATTTGATCTGATTTGTTTCATTTCGATTCTTTTCGATTCAATTCGATTCTTTTCGATTCCATTAAATTTGATTCGATTCTTTTCGATTCGATTAGATTCTTTTCGATTTGATTCCATTCAGTTCGATTCTTTTCGATTCGATTGGATTCTTTTCGATTTGATTCAATTCTTTCGATTCGATTTGATTTGATTCTTTTCGATTCGATTCAATACGATTCTTTTCATTTCGATTCTAATCGATTCTCTTCTATTCTTTTCGATTCGTTTCGATTCTATTCGATTTTTTTCGATTCTATTCTATTCGATTCATTTTGAATCATTTCGATTTGATTCTGTTCGAGTGGTTTCTATTAGATTCTTTTCGATTTGATTCAATTCGATTCGAGTCTTTTTGATTCGAGTCTTTTCGACTCGATTCAATTCAATACGATTCTTTTAGATTCGATTCGATTCGATTGTTTTCGTTTCGATTCGACTTTTTTGATTCGATTCTTTTCGATTCGATTGTTTTCAATTCGATGGATTCGATTCTTTTCAATTCTATGCTATTCAAAGCGATTCTTTTGTATTTGATTCGATTCGATTGTTTTCTTTTTGATTCGGTTCGATTCGTTTCTTTTCGATTCGATTCAATTCTTTTCGATTCGATTCTTTTCGATTCGATTTGATTCTTTTCGATTCGATTCTATTCTATTCTTTTGTATTCCATTCGAATCGATTCGTTTTGATTGAATTCGATTCTTTTCGATTCGATTCAATTAGATTCTTTTCGATTGGATTCAATTTGTTTCGATTCGAATCAATTTGATTCTTTTCGATTGGATTCCATTCGATTCCTTTCGATTTGATTCAATTCGATTCTTTTCGATTCTATTCATTTCGATGATTTTCGTTGAGATTAGATTCTTTTCGATTTGATTTTTTTCGGTTCGAGTCGATTCATTTCGCTTATTTTGGTTACGATCAATTCAATTCGATTCTTTTTGATTTGATTTGATTCTATTCGATTTCTTTCGATTCTATTCTATTGTATTCTTTTCTTTTCCATTCCGTTCAATTCGATTCTTTTCGATTCGATTCGATTGTTTTAGATTTGATTCCATTCTTTCGATTCTATTTGATATGATTCTTTTCGATTCGATTTGATACGATACTTTTTATTTTGATTCGAATCGATTCTCTTCGGTTCGATTCGTTTTGATTCTTTTCGATTCAATTCTATTCGAATTTTTTCGATTTGATTCGATTCGATTCTTTTAGATTCTACTTGATTTGTTTCTTTTCGATTCGTTTTGATTCGATTCTTTTTGATTCATGTCGATTCAATTCGATTCTTTTGTTTCTCTTTTTTAATTTTTATTTTTTTTTTGATTCTTTTGTTTCGATTCGATTCTTTTCAATTCGAATCTTTTCGTTACATGGAATTCGATTCTTTTCGTTTGATTCTTTATGATTTTTTTCAACGCGATTCAATTCGATTCTTTTTTCATGATAGTCACAGAGAGAGAGAGGCAGAGACACAGGCAGAGGGAGAAGCAGGCTCCATGCACCGGGAGCCTGATGTGGGATTCGATCCCGGGTCTCCAGGAACGCGCCCTGGGCCAAAGGCAGGCGCTAAACCGCTGCGCCACCCAGGGATCCCTCAATTCGATTCTTTTTTATTCGAATTTTTTCAATTCTTTTTGATTCGATTTAATTCTATTCGAGATTTTTCGATTTGATTCAATTAGTTCTTTTTGATTCAATTCAATTCATTTCTATTGATTCAAATCAATTCGATTCTTTTGGATTCGATTCGATTCTTTTGGATTCGATTCTTTTGGATTCGAATCGAGTGGATTCTTTTCATTGCGATCGGATTCATTTCAATTCGATTCTTTTCGATTCGAATGTTTTCAATTCGATTGATTCGATTCTTTTCAATTCTATGCTATTCAAAGCGATTCTTTTGTATTTGATTCGATTCGATTGTTTTCTTTTTGATTCGGTTCGATTCGTTTCTTTTCGATTCGATTCTTTTCGATTCGATTCGATTCTTTTCGATTCGATTTGACTCGATTTCATGCTTTTTGATTCGATTCGATTAGAATTTAATCGACTGATTCAATTTGATTCTTTTCTTTTCGGTTGGATTCTTTTCTATTCGATTTTTTTCTATTCAATTCGATTCTTTCAATATAATTCGATTCGATTCATTCGATTCGATTCAATTCTTTACGTTTCAAATCGATTCGTTTCAATTCGAGTCTTTTCAATTTGATGCTTTTCGATTCGGTTCGATTTGATATTTTTAATTTGATTCGAGTCTTTTCGATTCGATTCGATTCTTTTCAATTCGATTCTTTTCGATTCGATTCTTTTTGATTCAATTCATTTCGATTCGATTCGATTCTTTTCAATCCGATTTGATGCTTTTCCATTTGATCTGATTTGTTTCATTTCGATTCTTTTCGATTCATTTCGATTCTTTTCGATTCCATTAAATTTGATTCGATTCTTTTCGATTCGATTAGATTCTTTTCGATTTGATTCCATTCAGTTCGATTCTTTTCGATTCGATTGGATTCTTTTCGATTTGATTCAATTCTTTCGATTCGATTTGATTTGATTCTTTTCGATTCGATTCAATACGATTCTTTTCATTTCGATTCTAATCGATTCTCTTCGATTCAATTTGTTTCGATTCGTTTCGATTCTATTCGATTTTTTTCGATTCTATTCTATTCGATTCATTTTGAATCATTTCCATTTGATTCTGTTCGAGTGGTTTCTATTAGATTCTTTTCGATTTGATTCAATTCGATTCGAGTCTTTTTGATTCGAGTCTTTTCGACTCGATGCAATTCAATACGATTCTTTTAGATTCGATTCGATTCGATTGTTTTCGTTTCGATTTGACTTTTTTTGATTCGATTCTTTTCGATTCGATTGTTTTCAATTCGATTGATTCGATTCTTTTCAATTCTATGCTATTCAAAGCGATTCTTTTGTATTTGATTCGATTCGATTGTTTTCTTTTTGATTCGGTTCGATTCGTTTCTTTTCGATTCGATTCAATTCTTTTCGATTCGATTCTTTTCGATTCGATTTGATTCTTTTCGATTCGATTCTATTCTATTCTTTTGTATTCCATTCGAATCGATTCGTTTTGATTGAATTCGATTCTTTTCGATTCGATTCAATTAGATTCTTTTCGATTGGATTCAATTTGTTTCGATTCGAATCAATTTGATTCTTTTCGATTGGATTCCATTCGATTCCTTTCGATTTGATTCAATTCGATTCTTTTCGATTCTATTCATTTCGATGATTTTCGTTGAGATTAGTTTCTTTTCGATTTGATTTTTTTTGGTTCGAGTCGATTCATTTCGCTTATTTTGGTTACGATCAATTCAATTCGATTCTTTTTGATTTGATTTGATTCTATTCGATTTCTTTCGATTCTATTCTATTGTATTCTTTTCGATTCGATTCCATTCAATCCGATTCTTTTCGATTCGATTCGATTGTTTTAGATTTGATTCCATTCTTTCGATTCTATTTGATATGATTCTTTTCGATTCGATTTGATACGATACTTTTTATTTTGATTCGAATCGATTCTCTTCGGTTCGATTCGTTTTGATTTTCGATTCAGTTCTATTCGAATTTTTTCGATTTGATTCGATTCGATTCTTTTAGATTCTACTTGATTTGTTTCTTTTCGATTTGTTTTGATTCGATTCTTTTTGATTCATCTCGATTCGATTCGATTCTTTTGTTTCTTTTTTTATTTTTTTATTTTTTTTATTCTTTTGTTTCGATTCGATTGTTTTCAATTCGAATCTTTTCGTTACATGGAATTCGATTCTTTTCGTTTGATTCTTTATGATTTTTTTCAACGCGATTCAATTCGATTCTTTTTTTATGATAGTCACAGAGAGAGAGAGGCAGAGACACAGGCAGAGGGAGTAGCAGGCTCCATGCACCGGGTGCCCGATGTGGGATTCGATCCCGGGTCTCCAGGAACGCGCCCTGGGCAAAGGCAGGCGCTAAACAGCTGTGCCACCCAGGGATCCCTCAATTCGATTCTTTTTTATTCGAATCTATTCGATTCTTTTTGATTCGATTTGATTCTATTAGTTTTTTTCAATTTGATTCGATTAGTTCCTTTTTGATTCAATTCAATTCATTTCTTTTGATTCAAATCAATTCGATTCTTTTGGATTCGATTCTTTTGGATTCGAATTGAGTAGAATCTTTTCATTTCGATCGGATTCATTTCAATTCGATTCTTTTCGATTCGAATGTTTTCGAATCAATTCGATACTTTTTGATTCGATTCGATTCTTTTCGTGTCGATTTGATTCTTTTCGATTCGATTCTTTTCTATTTGAATCGATTCGATTCTTTTCATTTCGATTCGATTTGATTCAATTCGATTCTTTTCGATCAATTCAATTTGATTGTTTTCGATTTGATTCGATTCGATTCTTTTCTATTCTATTCAATTCGATTATTTTCCATTCGATGAAGCAATTGGATTCTTTTCGATTCGATTCGATTCTTTTCGATTCGATTCGACTCGATTTCATGCTTTTTGATTCGATTCGACTAGAATTTAATCGACTGATTCAATTTGATTCTTTTCTTTTCGGTTGGATTTTTTTCTATTCGATTTTTTTCTATTCAATTCGATTCTTTCAATATAATTCGATTCGATTCGATTCGATTTGATTCAATTCTTTTCGTTTCAAATCGATTCGTTTCAATTCGAGTCTTTTCAATTTGATGCTTTTCGATTCGGTTCGATTTCATATTTTTAATTTGATTCGAGTCTTTTCGATTCGATTTGATTCTTCTCAATTCGATTCTTTTCGATTCGATTCTTTTTGATTCGATTCATTTCGATTCGATTCGATTCTTTTCAATCCGATTTGATGCTTTTCCATTTGATCTGATTTGTTTCATTTCGATTCTTTTCGATTCATTTCGATTCTTTTCGATTCCATTAAATTTGATTCGATTCTTTTCGATTCGATTAGATTCTTTTCGATTTGATTCCATTCAGTTCGATCCTTTTCGATTCGATTGGATTCTTTTCGATTTGATTCAATTCTTTCGATTCGATTTGATTTGATTCTTTTCTATTCGATTCAATACGATTCTTTTCATTTCGATTCTAATCGATTCTCTTCGATTCGTTTCGATTCTATTCGATTTTTTTCGATTCTATTCTATTCGATTCATTTTGAATCATTTCCATTTGATTCTGTTCGAGTGGTTTCTATTAGATTCTTTTCGATTTGATTCAATTCGATTCGAGTCTTTTTGATTCGAGTCTTTTCAACTCGATGCAATTCAATACGATACTTTTAGATTCGATTCGATTCGATTGTTTTCGTTTCGATTCGACTTTTTTTGATTCGATTCTTTTCGATTCGATTGTTTTCAATTCGATTGATTCGATTTTTTTCAATTCTATGCTATTCAAAGCGATTCTTTTGTATTTGATTCGATTCGATTGTTTTCTTTTTGATTCGGTTCGATTCGTTTCTTTTCGATTCGATTCAATTCTTTTCGATTCGATTCTTTTCGATTCGATTTGATTCTTTTCGATTCTATTCTATTCTATTCTTTTGTATTCCATTCGAATCGATTCGTTTTGATTGAATTCGATTCTTTTCGATTCGATTCAATTAGATTCTTTTCGATTGGATTCAATTTGTTTCGATTCGAATCAATTTGATTCTTTTCGATTGGATTCCATTCGATTCCTTTCGATTTGATTCAATTCGATTCTTTTCGATTCTATTCATTTCGATGATTTTCGTTGAGATTAGATTCTTTTCGATTTGATTTTTTTCGGTTCGAGTCGATTCATTTCGCTTATTTTGGTTACGATCAATTCAATTCGATTCTTTTTGATTTGATTTGATTCTATTCGATTTCTTTCGATTCTATTCTATTGTATTCTTTTCGATTCGATTCCATTCAATCCGATTCTTTTCGATTCGATTCGATTGTTTTAGATTTGATTCCATTCTTTCGATTCTATTTGATATGATTCTTTTCGATTCGATTTGATACGATACTTTTTATTTTGATTCGAATCGATTCTCTTCGGTTCGATTCGTTTTGATTTTCGATTCAATTCTATTCGAATTTTTTCGATTTGATTCGATTCGATTCTTTTAGATTCTACTTGATTTGTTTCTTTTCGATTTGTTTTGATTCGATTCTTTTTGATTCATCTCGATTCGATTCGATTCTTTTGTTTCTTTTTTTATTTTTTTTATTTTTTTTTTCTTTTGTTTCAATTCGATTATTTTCAATTCGAATCTTTTCGTTACATGGAATTCGATTCTTTTCGTTTGATTCTTTATGATTTTTTTCAACGCGATTCAATTCGATTCTTTTTTTATGATAGTCACAGAGAGAGAGAGGCAGAGACACAGGCAGAGGGAGTAGCAGGCTCCATGCACCGGGTGCCCGATGTGGGATTCGATCCCGGGTCTCCAGGAACGCGCCCTGGGCAAAGGCAGGCGCTAAACAGCTGTGCCACCCAGGGATCCCTCAATTCGATTCTTTTTTATTCGAATCTATTCGATTCTTTTTGATTCGATTTGATTCTATTAGTTTTTTTCAATTTGATTCGATTAGTTCCTTTTTGATTCAATTCAATTCATTTCTTTTGATTCAAATCAATTCGATTCTTTTGGATTCGATTCGATTCTTTTGGATTCGATTCTTTTGGATTCGAATCGAGTAGAATCTTTTCATTTCGATCGGATTCATTTCAATTCGATTCTTTTCGATTCGAATGTTTTCGAATCAATTCGATACTTTTTGATTCGATTCGATTCTTTTCGTGTCGATTTGATTCTTTTCGATTCGATTCTTTTCTATTTGAATCGATTCGATTCTTTTCATTTCGATTCGATTTGATTCAATTCGATTCTTTTCGATCAATTCAATTTGATTGTTTTCGATTTGATTCGATTCGATTCTTTTCTATTCTATTCAATTCGATTATTTTCCATTCGATGAAGCAATTGGATTCTTTTCGATTCGATTCGATTCTTTTCGATTCGATTCGACTCGATTTCATGCTTTTTGATTCGATTCGACTAGAATTTAATCGACTGATTCAATTTGATTCTTTTCTTTTCGGTTGGATTTTTTTCTATTCGATTTTTTTCTATTCAATTCGATTCTTTCAATTCAATTCGATTCGATTCGATTCGATTCGATTCAATTCTTTTCGTTTCAAATCGATTCGTTTCAATTCGAGTCTTTTCAATTTGATGCTTTTCGATTCGGTTCGATTTGATATTTTTAATTTGATTCGAGTCTTTTCGATTCGATTCGATTCTTTTCAATTCGATTCTTTTCGATTCGAGTCTTTTTGATTCGATTCATTTCGATTCGATTCGATTCTTTTCAATCCGATTTGATGCTTTTCCATTTGATCTGATTTGTTTCATTTCGATTCTTTTCGATTCAATTCGATTCTTTTCGATTCCATTAAATTTGATTCGATTCTTTTCGATTCGATTAGATTCTTTTCGATTTGATTCCATTCAGTTCGATTCTTTTCGATTCGATTGGATTCTTTTCGATTTGATTCAATTCTTTCGATTCGATTTGATTTGATTCTTTTCGATTCGATTCAATACGGTTCTTTTCATTTCGATTCTAATCGATTCTCTTCGATTCAATTTGTTTCGATTCGTTTCGATTCTATTCGATTTTTTTCGATTCTATTCTATTCGATTCATTTTGAATCATTTCCATTTGATTCTGTTCGAGTGGTTTCTATTAGATTCTTTTCGATTTGATTCAATTCGATTCGAGTCTTTTTGATTCGAGTCTTTTCGACTCGATGCAATTCAATACGATTCTTTTAGATTCGATTCGATTCGATTGTTTTCGTTTCGATTCGACTTTTTTTGATTCGATTCTTTTCGATTCGATTGTTTTCAATTCGATTGATTCGATTCTTTTCAATTCTATGCTATTCAAAGCGATTCTTTTGTATTTGATTCGATTCGATTGTTTTCTTTTTGATTCGGTTCGATTCGTTTCTTTTCGATTCGATTCAATTCTTTTCGATTCGATTCTTTTCGATTCGATTTGATTCTTTTCGATTCGATTCTATTCTATTCTTTTGTATTCCATTCGAATCGATTCGTTTTGATTGAATTCGATTCTTTTCGATTCGATTCAATTAGATTCTTTTCGATTGGATTCAATTTGTTTCGATTCGAATCAATTTGATTCTTTTCGATTGGATTCCATTCGATTCCTTTCGATTTGATTCAATTCGATTCTTTTCGATTCTATTCATTTCGATGATTTTCGTTGAGATTAGATTCTTTTCGATTTGATTTTTTTCGGTTCGAGTCGATTCATTTCGCTTATTTTGGTTACGATCAATTCAATTCGATTCTTTTTGATTTGATTTGATTCTATTCGATTTCTTTCGATTCTATTCTATTGTATTCTTTTCGATTCGATTCCATTCAATCCGATTCTTTTCGATTCGATTCGATTGTTTTAGATTTGATTCCATTCTTTCGATTCTATTTGATATGATTCTTTTCGATTCGATTTGATACGATACTTTTTATTTTGATTCGAATCGATTCTCTTCGGTTCGATTCGTTTTGATTTTCGATTCAGTTCTATTCGAATTTTTTCGATTTGATTCGATTCGATTCTTTTAGATTCTACTTGATTTGTTTCTTTTCGATTTGTTTTGATTCGATTCTTTTTGATTCATCTCGATTCGATTCGATTCTTTTGTTTCTTTTTTTATTTTTTTATTTTTTTTATTCTTTTGTTTCGATTCGATTGTTTTCAATTCGAATCTTTTCGTTACATGGAATTCGATTCTTTTCGTTTGATTCTTTATGATTTTTTTCAACGCGATTCAATTCGATTCTTTTTTTATGATAGTCACAGAGAGAGAGAGGCAGAGACACAGGCAGAGGGAGTAGCAGGCTCCATGCACCGGGTGCCCGATGTGGGATTCGATCCCGGGTCTCCAGGAACGCGCCCTGGGCAAAGGCAGGCGCTAAACAGCTGTGCCACCCAGGGATCCCTCAATTCGATTCTTTTTTATTCGAATCTATTCGATTCTTTTTGATTCGATTTGATTCTATTAGTTTTTTTCAATTTGATTCGATTAGTTCCTTTTTGATTCAATTCAATTCATTTCTTTTGATTCAAATCAATTCGATTCTTTTGGATTCGATTCTTTTGGATTCGAATTGAGTAGAATCTTTTCATTTCGATCGGATTCATTTCAATTCGATTCTTTTCGATTCGAATGTTTTCGAATCAATTCGATACTTTTTGATTCGATTCGATTCTTTTCGTGTCGATTTGATTCTTTTCGATTCGATTCTTTTCTATTTGAATCGATTCGATTCTTTTCATTTCGATTCGATTTGATTCAATTCGATTCTTTTCGATCAATTCAATTTGATTGTTTTCGATTTGATTCGATTCGATTCTTTTCTATTCTATTCAATTCGATTATTTTCCATTCGATGAAGCAATTGGATTCTTTTCGATTCGATTCGATTCTTTTCGATTCGATTCGACTCGATTTCATGCTTTTTGATTCGATTCGACTAGAATTTAATCGACTGATTCAATTTGATTCTTTTCTTTTCGGTTGGATTTTTTTCTATTCGATTTTTTTCTATTCAATTCGATTCTTTCAATATAATTCGATTCGATTCGATTCGATTTGATTCAATTCTTTTCGTTTCAAATCGATTCGTTTCAATTCGAGTCTTTTCAATTTGATGCTTTTCGATTCGGTTCGATTTCATATTTTTAATTTGATTCGAGTCTTTTCGATTCGATTCGATTCTTCTCAATTCGATTCTTTTCGATTCGATTCTTTTTGATTCGATTCACTTCGATTCGATTCGATTCTTTTCAATCCGATTTGATGCTTTTCCATTTGATCTGATTTGTTTCATTTCGATTCTTTTCGATTCATTTCGATTCTTTTCGATTCCATTAAATTTGATTCGATTCTTTTCGATTCGATTAGATTCTTTTCGATTTGATTCCATTCAGTTCGATCCTTTTCGATTCGATTGGATTCTTTTCGATTTGATTCAATTCTTTCGATTCGATTTGATTTGATTCTTTTCTATTCGATTCAATACGATTCTTTTCATTTCGATTCTAATCGATTCTCTTCGATTCGTTTCGATTCTATTCGATTTTTTTCGATTCTATTCTATTCGATTCATTTTGAATCATTTCCATTTGATTCTGTTCGAGTGGTTTCTATTAGATTCTTTTCGATTTGATTCAATTCGATTCGAGTCTTTTTGATTCGAGTCTTTTCAACTCGATGCAATTCAATACGATACTTTTAGATTCGATTCGATTCGATTGTTTTCGTTTCGATTCGACTTTTTTTGATTCGATTCTTTTCGATTCGATTGTTTTCAATTCGATTGATTCGATTTTTTTCAATTCTATGCTATTCAAAGCGATTCTTTTGTATTTGATTCGATTCGATTGTTTTCTTTTTGATTCGGTTCGATTCGTTTCTTTTCGATTCGATTCAATTCTTTTCGATTCGATTCTTTTCGATTCGATTTGATTCTTTTCGATTCTATTCTATTCTATTCTTTTGTATTCCATTCGAATCGATTCGTTTTGATTGAATTCGATTCTTTTCGATTCGATTCAATTAGATTCTTTTCGATTGGATTCAATTTGTTTGGATTCGAATCAATTTGATTCTTTTCGATTGGATTCCATTCGATTCCTTTCGATTTGATTCAATTCGATTCTTTTCGATTCTATTCATTTCGATGATTTTCGTTGAGATTAGATTCTTTTCGATTTGATTTTTTTCGGTTCGAGTCGATTCATTTCGCTTATTTTGGTTACGATCAATTCAATTCGATTCTTTTTGATTTGATTTGATTCTATTCGATTTCTTTCGATTCTATTCTATTGTATTCTTTTCGATTCGATTCCATTCAATCCGATTCTTTTCGATTCGATTCGATTGTTTTAGATTTGATTCCATTCTTTCGATTCTATTTGATATGATTCTTTTCGATTCGATTTGATACGATACTTTTTATTTTGATTCGAATCGATTCTCTTCGGTTCGATTCGTTTTGATTTTCGATTCAATTCTATTCGAATTTTTTCGATTTGATTCGATTCGATTCTTTTAGATTCTACTTGATTTGTTTCTTTTCGATTTGTTTTGATTCGATTCTTTTTGATTCATCTCGATTCGATTCGATTCTTTTGTTTCTTTTTTTATTTTTTTATTTTTTTTCTTTTGTTTCAATTCGATTATTTTCAATTCGAATCTTTTCGTTACATGGAATTCGATTCTTTTCGTTTGATTCTTTATGATTTTTTTCAACGCGATTCAATTCGATTCTTTTTTTATGATAGTCACAGAGAGAGAGAGGCAGAGACACAGGCAGAGGGAGTAGCAGGCTCCATGCACCGGGTGCCCGATGTGGGATTCGATCCCGGGTCTCCAGGAACGCGCCCTGGGCAAAGGCAGGCGCTAAACAGCTGTGCCACCCAGGGATCCCTCAATTCGATTCTTTTTTATTCGAATCTATTCGATTCTTTTTGATTCGATTTGATTCTATTAGTTTTTTTCAATTTGATTCGATTAGTTCCTTTTTGATTCAATTCAATTCATTTCTTTTGATTCAAATCAATTCGATTCTTTTGGATTCGATTCGATTCTTTTGGATTCGATTCTTTTGGATTCGAATCGAGTAGAATCTTTTCATTTCGATCGGATTCATTTCAATTCGATTCTTTTCGATTCGAATGTTTTCGAATCAATTCGATACTTTTTGATTCGATTCGATTCTTTTCGTGTCGATTTGATTCTTTTCGATTCGATTCTTTTCTATTTGAATCGATTCGATTCTTTTCATTTCGATTCGATTTGATTCAATTCGATTCTTTTCGATCAATTCAATTTGATTGTTTTCGATTTGATTCGATTCGATTCTTTTCTATTCTATTCAATTCGATTATTTTCCATTCGATGAAGCAATTGGATTCTTTTCGATTCGATTCGATTCTTTTCGATTCGATTCGACTCGATTTCATGCTTTTTGATTCGATTCGACTAGAATTTAATCGACTGATTCAATTTGATTCTTTTCTTTTCGGTTGGATTTTTTTCTATTCGATTTTTTTCTATTCAATTCGATTCTTTCAATTCAATTCGATTCGATTCGATTCGATTCGATTCAATTCTTTTCGTTTCAAATCGATTCGTTTCAATTCGAGTCTTTTCAATTTGATGCTTTTCGATTCGGTTCGATTTGATATTTTTAATTTGATTCGAGTCTTTTCGATTCGATTCGATTCTTTTCAATTCGATTCTTTTCGATTCGAGTCTTTTTGATTCGATTCATTTCGATTCGATTCGATTCTTTTCAATCCGATTTGATGCTTTTCCATTTGATCTGATTTGTTTCATTTCGATTCTTTTCGATTCAATTCGATTCTTTTCGATTCCATTAAATTTGATTCGATTCTTTTCGATTCGATTAGATTCTTTTCGATTTGATTCCATTCAGTTCGATTCTTTTCGATTCGATTGGATTCTTTTCGATTTGATTCAATTCTTTCGATTCGATTTGATTTGATTCTTTTCGATTCGATTCAATACGGTTCTTTTCATTTCGATTCTAATCGATTCTCTTCGATTCTTTTCGATTCGTTTCGATTCTATTCGATTTTTTTCGATTCTATTCTATTCGATTCATTTTGAATCATTTCCATTTGATTCTGTTCGAGTGGTTTCTATTAGATTCTTTTCGATTTGATTCAATTCGATTCGAGTCTTTTTGATTCGAGTCTTTTCGACTCGATGCAATTCAATACGATTCTTTTAGATTCGATTCGATTCGATTGTTTTCGTTTCGATTCGACTTTTTTTGATTCGATTCTTTTCGATTCGATTGTTTTCAATTCGATGGATTCGATTCTTTTCAATTCTATGCTATTCAAAGCGATTCTTTTGTATTTGATTCGATTCGATTGTTTTCTTTTTGATTCGGTTCGATTCGTTTCTTTTCGATTCGATTCAATTCTTTTCGATTCGATTCTTTTCGATTCGATTTGATTCTTTTCGATTCGATTCTATTCTATTCTTTTGTATTCCATTCGAATCGATTCGTTTTGATTGAATTCGATTCTTTTCGATTCGATTCAATTAGATTCTTTTCGATTGGATTCAATTTGTTTCGATTCGAATCAATTTGATTCTTTTCGATTGGATTCCATTCGATTCCTTTCGATTTGATTCAATTCGATTCTTTTCGATTCTATTCATTTCGATGATTTTCGTTGAGATTAGATTCTTTTCGATTTGATTTTTTCGGTTCGAGTCGATTCATTTCGCTTATTTTGGTTAGGATCAATTCAATTCGATTCTTTTTGATTTGATTTGATTCTATTCGATTTCTTTCGATTCTATTCTATTGTATTCTTTTCTTTTCCATTCCGTTCAATTCGATTCTTTTCGATTCGATTCGATTGTTTTACATTTGATGCCCATTCTTTCGATTCTATTTGATATGATTCTTTTCGATTCCATTTGATACGATACTTTTTATTTTGATTCGAATCGATTCTCTTCGGTTCGATTCGTTTTGATTCTTTTCGATTCAATTCTATTCAAATTTTTTCGATTTGATTCGATTCTATTCTTTTAGATTCTACTTGATTTGTTTCTTTTCGATTCGTTTTGATTCGATTCTTTTTGATTCATCTCGATTCGATTCGATTCTTTTGTTTCTTTTTTTATTTTTTTTTATTTTTTTTTATTCTTTTGTTTCGATTCGATTGTTTTCAATTTGAATCTTTTCGTTACATGGAATTCGATTCTTTTCGTTTGATTCTTTATGATTTTTTTCAACGCGATTCAATTCGATTCTTTTTTTATGATAGTCACAGAGAGAGAGAGGCAGAGACACAGGCAGAGGGAGTAGCAGGCTCCATGCACCGGGTGCCCGATGTGGGATTCGATCCCGGGTCTCCAGGAACGCTCCCTGGGCCAAAGGCAGGCGCTAAACAGCTGCGCCACCCAGGGATCCCTCAATTCGATTCTTTTTTATTCGAATCTATTCGATTCTTTTTGATTCGATTTGATTCTATTCGTTTTTTTCGATTTGATTCGATTAGTTCCTTTTTGATTCAATTCAATTCATTTCTTCTGATTCGATTCAATTCGATTCTTTTGGATTCGATTCGATTCTCTTGGATTCGATTCTTTTGGATTCGAATCGAGTAGATTCTTTTAATTTCGATCGGATTCATTTCAATTCGATTCTTTTCGATTCGAATGTTTTCGAATCAATTCGATACTTTTTGATTCGATTCGATTCTTTTCGTGTCGATTTGATTCTTTTCGATTCGATTCTTTTCTATTTGAATCGATTCGATTCTTTTCATTTCGATTCAATTTGATTCAATTCGATTCTTTTCGATCAATTCAATTTGATTGTTTTCGATTTGATTCGATTCGATTCTTTTCTATTCTATTCAATTCGATTATTTTCCATTCGATGATGCAATTGGATTGTTTTTGATTCGATTCGATTCTTTTCGATTCGATTTGACTCGATTTCATGCTTTTTGATTCGATTCGATTAGAATTTAATCGACTGATTCAATTTGATTCTTTTCTTTTCGGTTGGATTCTTTTCTATTCGATTTTTTTCTATTCAATTCGATTCTTTCAATATAATTCGATTCGATTCATTCGATTCGATTCAATTCTTTACGTTTCAAATCGATTCGTTTCAATTCGAGTCTTTTCAATTTGATGCTTTTCGATTCGGTTCGATTTGATATTTTTAATTTGATTCGAGTCTTTTCGATTCGATTCGATTCTTTTCAATTCGATTCTTTTCGATTCGAGTCTTTTTGATTCGATTCATTTCGATTCGATTCGATTCTTTTCAATCCGATTTGATGCTTTTCCATTTGATCTGATTTGTTTCATTTCGATTCTTTTCGATTCAATTCGATTCTTTTCGATTCCATTAAATTTGATTCGATTCTTTTCGATTCGATTAGATTCTTTTCGATTTGATTCCATTCAGTTCGATTCTTTTCGATTCGATTGGATTCTTTTCGATTTGATTCAATTCTTTCGATTCGATTTGATTTGATTCTTTTCGATTCGATTCAATACGATTCTTTTCATTTCGATTCTAATCGATTCTCTTCGATTCAATTTGTTTCGATTCGTTTCGATTCTATTCGATTTTTTTCGATTCTATTCTATTCGATTCATTTTGAATCATTTCGATTTGATTCTGTTCGAGTGGTTTCTATTAGATTCTTTTCGATTTGATTCAATTCGATTCGAGTCTTTTTGATTCGAGTCTTTTCGACTCGATTCAATTCAATACGATTCTTTTAGATTCGATTCGATTCGATTGTTTTCGTTTCGATTCGACTTTTTTTGATTCGATTCTTTTCAATTCGATTGTTTTCAATTCGATTGATTCGATTATTTTCAATTCTATGCTATTCAAAGCGATTCTTTTGTATTTGATTCGATTCGATTGTTTTCTTTTTGATTCGGTTCGATTCGTTTCTTTTCGATTCGATTCAATTCTTTTCGATTCGATTCTTTTCGATTCGATTTGATTCTTTTCGATTCGATTCTATTCTATTCTTTTGTATTCCATTCGAATCGATTCGTTTTGATTGAATTCGATTCTTTTCGATTCGATTCAATTAGATTCTTTTCGATTGGATTCAATTTGTTTCGATTCGAATCAATTTGATTCTTTTCGATTGGATTCCATTCGATTCCTTTCGATTTGATTCAATTCGATTCTTTTCGATTCTATTCATTTCGATGATTTTCGTTGAGATTAGATTCTTTTCGATTTGATTTTTTTCGGTTCGAGTCGATTCATTTCGCTTATTTTGGTTACGATCAATTCAATTCGATTCTTTTTGATTTGATTTGATTCTATTCGATTTCTTTCGATTCTATTCTATTGTATTCTTTTCGATTCGATTCCATTCAATCCGATTCTTTTCGATTCGATTCGATTGTTTTAGATTTGATTCCATTCTTTCGATTCTATTTGATATGATTCTTTTCGATTCGATTTGATACGATACTTTTTATTTTGATTCGAATCGATTCTCTTCGGTTCGATTCGTTTTGATTTTCGATTCAATTCTATTCGAATTTTTTCGATTTGATTCGATTCGATTCTTTTAGATTCTACTTGATTTGTTTCTTTTCGATTTGTTTTGATTCGATTCTTTTTGATTCATCTCGATTCGATTCGATTCTTTTGTTTCTTTTTTTATTTTTTTTATTTTTTTTATTCTTTTGTTTCGATTCGATTGTTTTCAATTCGAATCTTTTCGTTACATGGAATTCGATTCTTTTCGTTTGATTCTTTATGATTTTTTTCAACGCGATTCAATTCGATTCTTTTTTTATGATAGTCACAGAGAGAGAGAGGCAGAGACACAGGCAGAGGGAGTAGCAGGCTCCATGCACCGGGTGCCCGATGTGGGATTCGATCCCGGGTCTCCAGGAACGCGCCCTGGGCAAAGGCAGGCGCTAAACAGCTGTGCCACCCAGGGATCCCTCAGTTCGATTCTTTTTATTCGAATCTATTCGATTCTTTTTGATTCGATTTGATTCTATTCGTTTTTTTCGATTTGATTCGATTAGTTCCTTTTTGATTCAATTCAATTCATTTCTTTTGATTCAAATCAATTCGATTCTTTTGGATTCGATTCGATTCTTTTGGATTCGATTCTTTTGGATTCGAATCTAGTAGAATCTTTTCATTTCGATCGGATTCATTTCAATTCGATTCTTTTCGATTCGAATGTTTTCGAATCAATTCGATACTTTTTGATTCGATTCGATTCTTTTCGTGTCGATTTGATTCTTTTCGATTCGATTCTTTTCTATTTGAATCGATTCGATTCTTTTCATTTCGATTCGATTTGATTCAATTCGATTCTTTTCGATCAATTCAATTTGATTGTTTTCGATTTGATTCGATTCGATTCTTTTCTATTCTATTCAATTCGATTATTTTCCATTCGATGAAGCAATTGGATTCTTTTCGATTCGATTCGATTCTTTTCGATTCGATTCGACTCGATTTCATGCTTTTTGATTCGATTCGACTAGAATTTAATCGACTGATTCAATTTGATTCTTTTCTTTTCGGTTGGATTCTTTTCTATTCGATTTTTTTCTATTCAATTCGATTCTTTCAATTCAATTCGATTCGATTCGATTCGATTCAATTCTTTTCGTTTCAAATCGATTCGTTTCAATTCGAGTCTTTTCAATTTGATGCTTTTCGATTCGGTTCGATTTGATATTTTTAATTTGATTCGAGTCTTTTCGATTCGATTCGATTCTTTTCAATTCGATTCTTTTCGATTCGAGTCTTTTTGATTCGATTCATTTCGATTCGATTCGATTCTTTTCACTCCGATTTGATGCTTTTCCATTTGATCTGATTTGTTTCATTTCGATTCTTTTCGATTCAATTCGATTCTTTTCGATTCCATTAAATTTGATTCGATTCTTTTCGATTCGATTAGATTCTTTTCGATTTGATTCCATTCAGTTCGATTCTTTTCGATTCGATTGGATTCTTTTCGATTTGATTCAATTCTTTCGATTCGATTTGATTTGATTCTTTTCGATTCGATTCAATACGATTCTTTTCATTTCGATTCTAATCGATTCTCTTCGATTCTTTTCGATTCGTTTCGATTCTATTCGATTTTTTTCGATTCTATTCTATTCGATTCATTTTGAATCATTTCGATTTGATTCTGTTCGAGTGGTTTCTATTAGATTCTTTTCGATTTGATTCAATTCGATTCGAGTCTTTTTGATTCGAGTCTTTTCGACTCGATGCAATTCAATACGATTCTTTTAGATTCGATTCGATTCGATTGTTTTCGTTTCGATTTGACTTTTTTTGATTCGATTCTTTTCGATTCGATTGTTTTCAATTCGATTGATTCGATTCTTTTCAATTCTATGCTATTCAAAGCGATTCTTTTGTATTTGATTCGATTCGATTGTTTTCTTTTTGATTCGGTTCGATTCGTTTCTTTTCGATTCGATTCAATTCTTTTCGATTCGATTCTTTTCGATTCGATTTGATTCTTTTCGATTCGATTCTATTCTATTCTTTTGTATTCCATTCGAATCGATTCGTTTTGATTGAATTCGATTCTTTTCGATTCGATTCAATTAGATTCTTTTCGATTGGATTCAATTTGTTTCGATTCGAATCAATTTGATTCTTTTCGATTGGATTCCATTCGATTCCTTTCGATTTGATTCAATTCGATTCTTTTCGATTCTATTCATTTCGATGATTTTCGTTGAGATTAGATTCTTTTCGATTTGATTTTTTTCGGTTCGAGTCGATTCATTTCGCTTATTTTGGTTACGATCAATTCAATTCGATTCTTTTTGATTTGATTTGATTCTATTCGATTTCTTTCGATTCTATTCTATTGTATTCTTTTCGATTCGATTCCATTCAATCCGATTCTTTTCGATTCGATTCGATTGTTTTAGATTTGATTCCATTCTTTCGATTCTATTTGATATGATTCTTTTCGATTCGATTTGATACGATACTTTTTATTTTGATTCGAATCGATTCTCTTCGGTTCGATTCGTTTTGATTTTCGATTCAATTCTATTCGAATTTTTTCGATTTGATTCGATTCGATTCTTTTAGATTCTACTTGATTTGTTTCTTTTCGATTTGTTTTGATTCGATTCTTTTTGATTCATCTCGATTCGATTCGATTCTTTTGTTTCTTTTTTTATTTTTTTTATTTTTTTTATTCTTTTGTTTCGATTCGATTGTTTTCAATTCGAATCTTTTCGTTACATGGAATTCGATTCTTTTCGTTTGATTCTTTATGATTTTTTTCAACGCGATTCAATTCGATTCTTTTTTTATGATAGTCACAGAGAGAGAGAGGCAGAGACACAGGCAGAGGGAGTAGCAGGCTCCATGCACCGGGTGCCCGATGTGGGATTCGATCCCGGGTCTCCAGGAACGCGCCCTGGGCAAAGGCAGGCGCTAAACAGCTGTGCCACCCAGGGATCCCTCAGTTCGATTCTTTTTTATTCGAATCTATTCGATTCTTTTTGATTCGATTTGATTCTATTCGTTTTTTTCGATTTGATTCGATTAGTTCCTTTTTGATTCAATTCAATTCATTTCTTTTGATTCAAATCAATTCGATTCTTTTGGATTCGATTCGATTCTTTTGGATTCGATTCTTTTGGATTCGAATCTAGTAGAATCTTTTCATTTCGATCGGATTCATTTCAATTCGATTCTTTTCGATTCGAATGTTTTCGAATCAATTCGATACTTTTTGATTCGATTCGATTCTTTTCGTGTCGATTTGATTCTTTTCGATTCGATTCTTTTCTATTTGAATCGATTCGATTCTTTTCATTTCGATTCGATTTGATTCAATTCGATTCTTTTCGATCAATTCAATTTGATTGTTTTCGATTTGATTCGATTCGATTCTTTTCTATTCTATTCAATTCGATTATTTTCCATTCGATGAAGCAATTGGATTCTTTTCGATTCGATTCGATTCTTTTCGATTCGATTCGACTCGATTTCATGCTTTTTGATTCGATTCGACTAGAATTTAATCGACTGATTCAATTTGATTCTTTTCTTTTCGGTTGGATTCTTTTCTATTCGATTTTTTTCTATTCAATTCGATTCTTTCAATTCAATTTGATTCGATTCGATTCGATTCAATTCTTTTCGTTTCAAATCGATTCGTTTCAATTTGAGTCTTTTCAATTTGATGCTTTTCGATTCGGTTCGATTTGATATTTTTAATTTGATTCGAGTCTTTTCGGTTCGATTCGATTCTTTTCAATTCGATTCTTTTCGATTCGATTCTTTTGATTCAATTCATTTCGATTCGATTCGATTCTTTTCAATCCGATTTGATGCTTTTCCATTTGATCTGATTTGTTTCATTTCGATTCTTTTCGATTCATTTCGATTCTTTTCGATTCCATTAAATTTGATTCGATTCTTTTCGATTCGATTAGATTCTTTTCGATTTGATTCCATTCAGTTCGATTCTTTTCGATTCGATTGGATTCTTTTCGATTTGATTCAATTCTTTGGATTCGATTTGATTTGATTCTTTTCGATTCGATTCAATACGATTCTTTTCATTTCGATTCTAATCGATTCTCTTCGATTCAATTTGTTTCGATTCGTTTCGATTCTATTCGATTTTTTTCGATTCTATTCTATTCGATTCATTTTGAATCATTTCGATTTGATTCTGTTCGAGTGGTTTCTATTAGATTCTTTTCGATTTGATTCAATTCGATTCGAGTCTTTTTGATTCGAGTCTTTTCGACTCGATGCAATTCAATACGATTCTTTTAGATTCGATTCGATTCGATTGTTTTCGTTTCGATTTGACTTTTTTTGATTCGATTCTTTTCGATTCGATTGTTTTCAATTCGATTGATTCGATTCTTTTCAATTCTATGCTATTCAAAGCGATTCTTTTGTATTTGATTCGATTCGATTGTTTTCTTTTTGATTCGGTTCGATTCGTTTCTTTTCGATTCGATTCTTTTCGATTCGATTTGATTCTTTTCGATTCGATTCTATTCTATTCTTTTGTATTCCATTCGAATCGATTCGTTTTGATTGAATTCGATTCTTTTCGATTCGATTCAATTAGATTCTTTTCGATTGGATTCAATTTGTTTCGATTCGAATCAATTTGATTCTTTTCGATTGGATTCCATTCGATTCCTTTCGATTTGATTCAATTCGATTCTTTTCGATTCTATTCATTTCGATGATTTTCGTTGAGATTAGATTCTTTTCGATTTGATTTTTTTCGGTTCGAGTCGATTCATTTCGCTTATTTTGGTTACGATCAATTCAATTCGATTCTTTTTGATTTGATTTGATTCTATTCGATTTCTTTCGATTCTATTCTATTGTATTCTTTTCGATTCGATTCCATTCAATCCGATTCTTTTCGATTCGATTCGATTGTTTTAGATTTGATTCCATTCTTTCGATTCTATTTGATATGATTCTTTTCGATTCGATTTGATACGATACTTTTTATTTTGATTCGAATCGATTCTCTTCGGTTCGATTCGTTTTGATTTTCGATTCAATTCTATTCGAATTTTTTCGATTTGATTCGATTCGATTCTTTTAGATTCTACTTGATTTGTTTCTTTTCGATTTGTTTTGATTCGATTCTTTTTGATTCATCTCGATTCGATTCGATTCTTTTGTTTCTTTTTTTATTTTTTTTATTTTTTTTATTCTTTTGTTTCGATTCGATTGTTTTCAATTCGAATCTTTTCGTTACATGGAATTCGATTCTTTTCGTTTGATTCTTTATGATTTTTTTCAACGCGATTCAATTCGATTCTTTTTTTATGATAGTCACAGAGAGAGAGAGGCAGAGACACAGGCAGAGGGAGTAGCAGGCTCCATGCACCGGGTGCCCGATGTGGGATTCGATCCCGGGTCTCCAGGAACGCGCCCTGGGCAAAGGCAGGCGCTAAACAGCTGTGCCACCCAGGGATCCCTCAGTTCGATTCTTTTTATTCGAATCTATTCGATTCTTTTTGATTCGATTTGATTCTATTCGTTTTTTTCGATTTGATTCGATTAGTTCCTTTTTGATTCAATTCAATTCATTTCTTTTGATTCAAATCAATTCGATTCTTTTGGATTCGATTCGATTCTTTTGGATTCGATTCTTTTGGATTCGAATCTAGTAGAATCTTTTCATTTCGATCGGATTCATTTCAATTCGATTCTTTTCGATTCGAATGTTTTCGAATCAATTCGATACTTTTTGATTCGATTCGATTCTTTTCGTGTCGATTTGATTCTTTTCGATTCGATTCTTTTCTATTTGAATCGATTCGATTCTTTTCATTTCGATTCGATTTGATTCAATTCGATTCTTTTCGATCAATTCAATTTGATTGTTTTCGATTTGATTCGATTCGATTCTTTTCTATTCTATTCAATTCGATTATTTTCCATTCGATGAAGCAATTGGATTCTTTTCGATTCGATTCGATTCTTTTCGATTCGATTTGACTCGATTTCATGCTTTTTGATTCGATTCGACTAGAATTTAATCGACTGATTCAATTTGATTCTTTTCTTTTCGGTTGGATTCTTTTCTATTCGATTTTTTTCTATTCAATTCGATTCTTTCAATTCAATTCGATTCGATTCGATTCGATTCAATTCTTTTCGTTTCAAATCGATTCGTTTCAATTCGAGTCTTTTCAATTTGATGCTTTTCGATTCGGTTCGATTTGATATTTTTAATTTGATTCGAGTCTTTTCGATTCGATTCGATTCTTTTCAATTCGATTCTTTTCGATTCGAGTCTTTTTGATTCGATTCATTTCGATTCGATTCGATTCTTTTCACTCCGATTTGATGCTTTTCCATTTGATCTGATTTGTTTCATTTCGATTCTTTTCGATTCAATTCGATTCTTTTCGATTCCATTAAATTTGATTCGATTCTTTTCGATTCGATTAGATTCTTTTCGATTTGATTCCATTCAGTTCGATTCTTTTCGATTCGATTGGATTCTTTTCGATTTGATTCAATTCTTTCGATTCGATTTGATTTGATTCTTTTCGATTCGATTCAATACGATTCTTTTCATTTCGATTCTAATCGATTCTCTTCGATTCTTTTCGATTCGTTTCGATTCTATTCGATTTTTTTCGATTCTATTCTATTCGATTCATTTTGAATCATTTCGATTTGATTCTGTTCGAGTGGTTTCTATTAGATTCTTTTCGATTTGATTCAATTCGATTCGAGTCTTTTTGATTTGAGTCTTTTCGACTCGATGCAATTCAATACGATTCTTTTAGATTCGATTCGATTCGATTGCTTTCGTTTCGATTCGACTTTTTTTGATTCAATTCTTTTCGATTCGATTGTTTTCAATTCGATTGATTCGATTCTTTTCAATTCTATGCTATTCAAAGCGATTCTTTTGTATTTGATTCGATTCGATTGTTTTCTTTTTGATTCGGTTCGATTCGTTTCTTTTCGATTCGATTCAATTCTTTTCGATTCGATTCTTTTCGATTCGATTTGATTCTTTTCGATTCGATTCTATTCTATTCTTTTGTATTCCATTCGAATCGATTCGTTTTGATTGAATTCGATTCTTTTCGATTCGATTCAATTAGATTCTTTTCGATTGGATTCAATTTGTTTCGATTCGAATCAATTTGATTCTTTTCGATTGGATTCCATTCGATTCCTTTCGATTTGATTCAATTCGATTCTTTTCGATTCTATTCATTTCGATGATTTTCGTTGAGATTAGATTCTTTTCGATTTGATTTTTTTCGGTTCGAGTCGATTCATTTCGCTTATTTTGGTTACGATCAATTCAATTCGATTCTTTTTGATTTGATTTGATTCTATTCGATTTCTTTCGATTCTATTCTATTGTATTCTTTTCGATTCGATTCCATTCAATCCGATTCTTTTCGATTCGATTCGATTGTTTTAGATTTGATTCCATTCTTTCGATTCTATTTGATATGATTCTTTTCGATTCGATTTGATGCGATACTTTTTATTTTGATTCGAATCGATTCTCTTCGGTTCGATTCGTTTTGATTTTCGATTCAATTCTATTCGAATTTTTTCGATTTGATTCGATTCGATTCTTTTAGATTCTACTTGATTTGTTTCTTTTCGATTTGTTTTGATTCGATTCTTTTTGATTCATCTCGATTCGATTCGATTCTTTTGTTTCTTTTTTTATTTTTTTTATTTTTTTTATTCTTTTGTTTCGATTCGATTGTTTTCAATTCGAATCTTTTCGTTACATGGAATTCGATTCTTTTCGTTTGATTCTTTATGATTTTTTTCAACGCGATTCAATTTGATTCTTTTTTTATGATAGTCACAGAGAGAGAGAGGCAGAGACACAGGCAGAGGGAGTAGCAGGCTCCATGCACCGGGTGCCCGATGTGGGATTCGATCCCGGGTCTCCAGGAACGCGCCCTGGGCAAAGGCAGGCGCTAAACAGCTGTGCCACCCAGGGATCCCTCAGTTCGATTCTTTTTTATTCGAATCTATTCGATTCTTTTTGATTCGATTTGATTCTATTCGTTTTTTTCGATTTGATTCGATTAGTTCCTTTTTGATTCAATTCAATTCATTTCTTTTGATTCAAATCAATTCGATTCTTTTGGATTCGATTCGATTCTTTTGGATTCGATTCTTTTGGATTCGAATCTAGTAGAATCTTTTCATTTCGATCGGATTCATTTCAATTCGATTCTTTTCGATTCGAATGTTTTCGAATCAATTCGATACTTTTTGATTCGATTCGATTCTTTTCGTGTCGATTTGATTCTTTTCGATTCGATTCTTTTCTATTTGAATCGATTCGATTCTTTTCATTTCGATTCGATTTGATTCAATTCGATTCTTTTCGATCAATTCAATTTGATTGTTTTCGATTTGATTCGATTCGATTCTTTTCTATTCTATTCAATTCGATTATTTTCCATTCGATGAAGCAATTGGATTCTTTTCGATTCGATTCGATTCTTTTCGATTCGATTCGACTCGATTTCATGCTTTTTGATTCGATTCGACTAGAATTTAATCGACTGATTCAATTTGATTCTTTTCTTTTCGGTTGGATTCTTTTCTATTCGATTTTTTTCTATTCAATTCGATTCTTTCAATTCAATTCGATTCGATTCGATTCGATTCAATTCTTTTCGTTTCAAATCGATTCGTTTCAATTCGAGTCTTTTCAATTTGATGCTTTTCGATTCGGTTCGATTTGATATTTTTAATTTGATTCGAGTCTTTTCGATTCGATTCGATTCTTTTCAATTCGATTCTTTTCGATTCGATTCTTTTGATTCGATTCATTTCGATTCGATTCGATTCTTTTCAATCCGATTTGATGCTTTTCCATTTGATCTGATTTGTTTCATTTCGATTCTTTTCGATTCATTTCGATTCTTTTCGATTCCATTAAATTTGATTCGATTCTTTTCGATTCGATTAGATTCTTTTCGATTTGATTCCATTCAGTTCGATTCTTTTCGATTCGATTGGATTCTTTTCGATTTGATTCAATTCTTTGGATTCGATTTGATTTGATTCTTTTCGATTCGATTCAATACGATTCTTTTCATTTCGATTCTAATCGATTCTCTTCAATTCAATTTGTTTCGATTCGTTTCGATTCTATTCGATTTTTTTCGATTCTATTCTATTCGATTCATTTTGAATCATTTCGATTTGATTCTGTTCGAGTGGTTTCTATTAGATTCTTTTCGATTTGATTCAATTCGATTCGAGTCTTTTTGATTCGAGTCTTTTCGACTCGATGCAATTCAATACGATTCTTTTAGATTCGATTCGATTCGATTGTTTACGTTTCGATTTGACTTTTTTTGATTCGATTCTTTTCGATTCGATTGTTTTCAATTCGATGGATTCGATTCTTTTCAATTCTATGCTATTCAAAGCGATTCTTTTGTATTTGATTCGATTCGATTGTTTTCTTTTTGATTCGGTTCGATTCGTTTCTTTTCGATTCGATTCAATTCTTTTCGATTCGATTCTTTTCGATTCGATTTGATTCTTTTCGATTCGATTCTATTCTATTCTTTTGTATTCCATTCGAATCGATTCGTTTTGATTGAATTCGATTCTTTTCGATTCGATTCAATTAGATTCTTTTCGATTGGATTCAATTTGTTTCGATTCGAATCAATTTGATTCTTTTCGATTGGATTCCATTCGATTCCTTTCGATTTGATTCAATTCGATTCTTTTCGATTCTATTCATTTCGATGATTTTCGTTGAGATTAGATTCTTTTCGATTTGATTTTTTTCGGTTCGAGTCGATTCATTTCGCTTATTTTGGTTACGATCAATTCAATTCGATTCTTTTTGATTTGATTTGATTCTATTCGATTTCTTTCGATTCTATTCTATTGTATTCTTTTCGATTCGATTCCATTCAATCCGATTCTTTTCGATTCGATTCGATTGTTTTAGATTTGATTCCATTCTTTCGATTCTATTTGATATGATTCTTTTCGATTCGATTTGATACGATACTTTTTATTTTGATTCGAATCGATTCTCTTCTGTTCGATTCGTTTTGATTTTCGATTCAATTCTATTCGAATTTTTTCGATTTGATTCGATTCGATTCTTTTAGATTCTACTTGATTTGTTTCTTTTCGATTTGTTTTGATTCGATTCTTTTTGATTCATCTCGATTCGATTCGATTCTTTTGTTTCTTTTTTTATTTTTTTTATTTTTTTTATTCTTTTGTTTCGATTCGATTGTTTTCAATTCGAATCTTTTCGTTACATGGAATTCGATTCTTTTCGTTTGATTCTTTATGATTTTTTTCAACGCGATTCAATTCGATTCTTTTTTTATGATAGTCACAGAGAGAGAGAGGCAGAGACACAGGCAGAGGGAGTAGCAGGCTCCATGCACCGGGTGCCCGATGTGGGATTCGATCCCGGGTCTCCAGGAACGCGCCCTGGGCAAAGGCAGGCGCTAAACAGCTGTGCCACCCAGGGATCCCTCAGTTCGATTCTTTTTATTCGAATCTATTCGATTCTTTTTGATTCGATTTGATTCTATTCGTTTTTTTCGATTTGATTCGATTAGTTCCTTTTTGATTCAATTCAATTCATTTCTTTTGATTCAAATCAATTCGATTCTTTTGGATTCGATTCGATTCTTTTGGATTCGATTCTTTTGGATTCGAATCTAGTAGAATCTTTTCATTTCGATCGGATTCATTTCAATTCGATTCTTTTCGATTCGAATGTTTTCGAATCAATTCGATACTTTTTGATTCGATTCGATTCTTTTCGTGTCGATTTGATTCTTTTCGATTCGATTCTTTTCTATTTGAATCGATTCGATTCTTTTCATTTCGATTCGATTTGATTCAATTCGATTCTTTTCGATCAATTCAATTTGATTGTTTTCGATTTGATTCGATTCGATTCTTTTCTATTCTATTCAATTCGATTATTTTCCATTCGATGAAGCAATTGGATTCTTTTCGATTCGATTCGATTCTTTTCGATTCGATTCGACTCGATTTCATGCTTTTTGATTCGATTCGACTAGAATTTAATCGACTGATTCAATTTGATTCTTTTCTTTTCGGTTGGATTCTTTTCTATTCGATTTTTTTCTATTCAATTCGATTCTTTCAATTCAATTCGATTCGATTCGATTCGATTCAATTCTTTTCGTTTCAAATCGATTCGTTTCAATTCGAGTCTTTTCAATTTGATGCTTTTCGATTCGGTTCGATTTGATATTTTTAATTTGATTAGAGTCTTTTCGATTCGATTCGATTCTTTTCAATTCGATTCTTTTCGATTCGAGTCTTTTTGATTCGATTCATTTCGATTCGATTCGATTCTTTTCACTCCGATTTGATGCTTTTCCATTTGATCTGATTTGTTTCATTTCGATTCTTTTCGATTCAATTCGATTCTTTTCGATTCCATTAAATTTGATTCGATTCTTTTCGATTCGATTAGATTCTTTTCGATTTGATTCCATTCAGTTCGATTCTTTTCGATTCGATTGGATTCTTTTCGATTTGATTCAATTCTTTCGATTCGATTTGATTTGATTCTTTTCGATTCGATTCAATACGATTCTTTTCATTTCGATTCTAATCGATTCTCTTCGATTCTTTTCGATTCGTTTCGATTCTATTCGATTTTTTTCGATTCTATTCTATTCGATTCATTTTGAATCATTTCGATTTGATTCTGTTCGAGTGGTTTCTATTAGATTCTTTTCGATTTGATTCAATTCGATTCGAGTCTTTTTGATTCGAGTCTTTTCGACTCGATGCAATTCAATACGATTCTTTTAGATTCGATTCGATTCGATTGTTTTCGTTTCGATTCGACTTTTTTTGATTCGATTCTTTTCGATTCGATTGTTTTCAATTCGATGGATTCGATTCTTTTCAATTCTATGCTATTCAAAGCGATTCTTTTGTATTTGATTCGATTCGATTGTTTTCTTTTTGATTCGGTTCGATTCGTTTCTTTTCGATTCGATTCAATTCTTTTCGATTCGATTCTTTTCGATTCGATTTGATTCTTTTCGATTCGATTCTATTCTATTCTTTTGTATTCCATTCGAATCGATTCGTTTTGATTGAATTCGATTCTTTTCGATTCGATTCAATTAGATTCTTTTCGATTGGATTCAATTTGTTTCGATTCGAATCAATTTGATTCTTTTCGATTGGATTCCATTCGATTCCTTTCGATTTGATTCAATTCGATTCTTTTCGATTCTATTCATTTCGATGATTTTCGTTGAGATTAGATTCTTTTCGATTTGATTTTTTTCGGTTCGAGTCGATTCATTTCGCTTATTTTGGTTACGATCAATTCAATTCGATTCTTTTTGATTTGATTTGATTCTATTCGATTTCTTTCGATTCTATTCTATTGTATTCTTTTCGATTCGATTCCATTCAATCCGATTCTTTTCGATTCGATTCGATTGTTTTAGATTTGATTCCATTCTTTCGATTCTATTTGATATGATTCTTTTCGATTCGATTTGATACGATACTTTTTATTTTGATTCGAATCGATTCTCTTCGGTTCGATTCGTTTTGATTTTCGATTCAATTCTATTCGAATTTTTTCGATTTGATTCGATTCGATTCTTTTAGATTCTACTTGATTTGTTTCTTTTCGATTTGTTTAGATTCGATTCTTTTTGATTCATCTCGATTCGATTCGATTCTTTTGTTTCTTTTTTTATTTTTTTTATTTTTTTTATTCTTTTGTTTCGATTCGATTGTTTTCAATTCGAATCTTTTCGTTACATGGAATTCGATTCTTTTCGTTTGATTCTTTATGATTTTTTTCAACGCGATTCAATTCGATTCTTTTTTTATGATAGTCACAGAGAGAGAGAGGCAGAGACACAGGCAGAGGGAGTAGCAGGCTCCATGCACCGGGTGCCCGATGTGGGATTCGATCCCGGGTCTCCAGGAACGCGCCCTGGGCAAAGGCAGGCGCTAAACAGCTGTGCCACCCAGGGATCCCTCAGTTCGATTCTTTTTATTCGAATCTATTCGATTCTTTTTGATTCGATTTGATTCTATTCGTTTTTTTCGATTTGATTCGATTAGTTCCTTTTTGATTCAATTCAATTCATTTCTTTTGATTCAAATCAATTCGATTCTTTTGGATTCGATTCGATTCTTTTGGATTCGATTCTTTTGGATTCGAATCTAGTAGAATCTTTTCATTTCGATCGGATTCATTTCAATTCGATTCTTTTCGATTCGAATGTTTTCGAATCAATTCGATACTTTTTGATTCGATTCGATTCTTTTCGTGTCGATTTGATTCTTTTCGATTCGATTCTTTTCTATTTGAATCGATTCGATTCTTTTCATTTCGATTCGATTTGATTCAATTCGATTCTTTTCGATCAATTCAATTTGATTGTTTTCGATTTGATTCGATTCGATTCTTTTCTATTCTATTCAATTCGATTATTTTCCATTCGATGAAGCAATTGGATTCTTTTCGATTCGATTCGATTCTTTTCGATTCGATTCGACTCGATTTCATGCTTTTTGATTCGATTCGACTAGAATTTAATCGACTGATTCAATTTGATTCTTTTCTTTTCGGTTGGATTCTTTTCTATTCGATTTTTTTCTATTCAATTCGATTCTTTCAATTCAATTCGATTCGATTCGATTCGATTCAATTCTTTTCGTTTCAAATCGATTCGTTTCAATTCGAGTCTTTTCAATTTGATGCTTTTCGATTCGGTTCGATTTGATATTTTTAATTTGATTAGAGTCTTTTCGATTCGATTCGATTCTTTTCAATTCGATTCTTTTCGATTCGAGTCTTTTTGATTCGATTCATTTCGATTCGATTCGATTCTTTTCACTCCGATTTGATGCTTTTCCATTTGATCTGATTTGTTTCATTTCGATTCTTTTCGATTCAATTCGATTCTTTTCGATTCCATTAAATTTGATTCAATTCTTTTCGATTCGATTAGATTCTTTTCGATTTGATTCCATTCAGTTCGATTCTTTTCGATTCGATTGGATTCTTTTCGATTTGATTCAATTCTTTCGATTCGATTTGATTTGATTCTTTTCGATTCGATTCAATACGATTCTTTTCATTTCGATTCTAATCGATTCTCTTCGATTCTTTTCGATTCGTTTCGATTCTATTCGATTTTTTTCGATTCTATTCTATTCGATTCATTTTGAATCATTTCGATTTGATTCTGTTCGAGTGGTTTCTATTAGATTCTTTTCGATTTGATTCAATTCGATTCGAGTCTTTTTGATTCGAGTCTTTTCGACTCGATGCAATTCAATACGATTCTTTTAGATTCGATTCGATTCGATTGTTTTCGTTTCGATTCGACTTTTTTTGATTCGATTCTTTTCGATTCGATTGTTTTCAATTCGATTGATTCGATTCTTTTCAATTCTATGCTATTCAAAGCGATTCTTTTGTATTTGATTCGATTCGATTGTTTTCTTTTTGATTCGGTTCGATTCGTTTCTTTTCGATTCGATTCAATTCTTTTCGATTCGATTCTTTTCGATTCGATTTGATTCTTTTCGATTCGATTCTATTCTATTCTTTTGTATTCCATTCGAATCGATTCGTTTTGATTGAATTCGATTCTTTTCGATTCGATTCAATTAGATTCTTTTCGATTGGATTCAATTTGTTTCGATTCGAATCAATTTGATTCTTTTCGATTGGATTCCATTCGATTCCTTTCGATTTGATTCAATTCGATTCTTTTCGATTCTATTCATTTCGATGATTTTCGTTGAGATTAGATTCTTTTCGATTTGATTTTTTTCGGTTCGAGTCGATTCATTTCGCTTATTTTGGTTACGATCAATTCAATTCGATTCTTTTTGATTTGATTTGATTCTATTCGATTTCTTTCGATTCTATTCTATTGTATTCTTTTCGATTCGATTCCATTCAATCCGATTCTTTTCGATTCGATTCGATTGTTTTAGATTTGATTCCATTCTTTCGATTCTATTTGATATGATTCTTTTCGATTCGATTTGATGCGATACTTTTTATTTTGATTCGAATCGATTCTCTTCGGTTCGATTCGTTTTGATTTTCGATTCAATTCTATTCGAATTTTTTCGATTTGATTCGATTCGATTCTTTTAGATTCTACTTGATTTGTTTCTTTTCGATTTGTTTTGATTCGATTCTTTTTGATTCATCTCGATTCGATTCGATTCTTTTGTTTCTTTTTTTATTTTTTTTATTTTTTTTATTCTTTTGTTTCGATTCGATTGTTTTCAATTCGAATCTTTTCGTTACATGGAATTCGATTCTTTTCGTTTGATTCTTTATGATTTTTTTCAACGCGATTCAATTCGATTCTTTTTTTATGATAGTCACAGAGAGAGAGAGGCAGAGACACAGGCAGAGGGAGTAGCAGGCTCCATGCACCGGGTGCCCGATGTGGGATTCGATCCCGGGTCTCCAGGAACGCGCCCTGGGCAAAGGCAGGCGCTAAACAGCTGTGCCACCCAGGGATCCCTCAGTTCGATTCTTTTTATTCGAATCTATTCGATTCTTTTTGATTCGATTTGATTCTATTCGTTTTTTTCGATTTGATTCGATTAGTTCCTTTTTGATTCAATTCAATTCATTTCTTTTGATTCAAATCAATTCGATTCTTTTGGATTCGATTCGATTCTTTTGGATTCGATTCTTTTGGATTCGAATCTAGTAGAATCTTTTCATTTCGATCGGATTCATTTCAATTCGATTCTTTTCGATTCGAATGTTTTCGAATCAATTCGATACTTTTTGATTCGATTCGATTCTTTTCGTGTCGATTTGATTCTTTTCGATTCGATTCTTTTCTATTTGAATCGATTCGATTCTTTTCATTTCGATTCGATTTGATTCAATTCGATTCTTTTCGATCAATTCAATTTGATTGTTTTCGATTTGATTCGATTCGATTCTTTTCTATTCTATTCAATTCGATTATTTTCCATTCGATGAAGCAATTGGATTCTTTTCGATTCGATTCGATTCTTTTCGATTCGATTCGACTCGATTTCATGCTTTTTGATTCGATTCGACTAGAATTTAATCGACTGATTCAATTTGATTCTTTTCTTTTCGGTTGGATTCTTTTCTATTCGATTTTTTTCTATTCAATTCGATTCTTTCAATTCAATTCGATTCGATTCGATTCGATTCAATTCTTTTCGTTTCAAATCGATTCGTTTCAATTCGAGTCTTTTCAATTTGATGCTTTTCGATTCGGTTCGATTTGATATTTTTAATTTGATTCGAGTCTTTTCGATTCGATTCGATTCTTTTCAATTCGATTCTTTTCGATTCGATTCTTTTGATTCGATTCATTTCGATTCGATTCGATTCTTTTCAATCCGATTTGATGCTTTTCCATTTGATCTGATTTGTTTCATTTCGATTCTTTTCGATTCATTTCGATTCTTTTCGATTCCATTAAATTTGATTCGATTCTTTTCGATTCGATTAGATTCTTTTCGATTTGATTCCATTCAGTTCGATTCTTTTCGATTCGATTGGATTCTTTTCGATTTGATTCAATTCTTTGGATTCGATTTGATTTGATTCTTTTCGATTCGATTCAATACGATTCTTTTCATTTCGATTCTAATCGATTCTCTTCAATTCAATTTGTTTCGATTCGTTTCGATTCTATTCGATTTTTTTCGATTCTATTCTATTCGATTCATTTTGAATCATTTCGATTTGATTCTGTTCGAGTGGTTTCTATTAGATTCTTTTCGATTTGATTCAATTCGATTCGAGTCTTTTTGATTCGAGTCTTTTCGACTCGATGCAATTCAATACGATTCTTTTAGATTCGATTCGATTCGATTGTTTACGTTTCGATTTGACTTTTTTTGATTCGATTCTTTTCGATTCGATTGTTTTCAATTCGATGGATTCGATTCTTTTCAATTCTATGCTATTCAAAGCGATTCTTTTGTATTTGATTCGATTCGATTGTTTTCTTTTTGATTCGGTTCGATTCGTTTCTTTTCGATTCGATTCAATTCTTTTCGATTCGATTCTTTTCGATTCGATTTGATTCTTTTCGATTCGATTCTATTCTATTCTTTTGTATTCCATTCGAATCGATTCGTTTTGATTGAATTCGATTCTTTTCGATTCGATTCAATTAGATTCTTTTCGATTGGATTCAATTTGTTTCGATTCGAATCAATTTGATTCTTTTCGATTGGATTCCATTCGATTCCTTTCGATTTGATTCAATTCGATTCTTTTCGATTCTATTCATTTCGATGATTTTCGTTGAGATTAGATTCTTTTCGATTTGATTTTTTTCGGTTCGAGTCGATTCATTTCGCTTATTTTGGTTACGATCAATTCAATTCGATTCTTTTTGATTTGATTTGATTCTATTCGATTTCTTTCGATTCTATTCTATTGTATTCTTTTCGATTCGATTCCATTCAATCCGATTCTTTTCGATTCGATTCGATTGTTTTAGATTTGATTCCATTCTTTCGATTCTATTTGATATGATTCTTTTCGATTCGATTTGATACGATACTTTTTATTTTGATTCGAATCGATTCTCTTCTGTTCGATTCGTTTTGATTTTCGATTCAATTCTATTCGAATTTTTTCGATTTGATTCGATTCGATTCTTTTAGATTCTACTTGATTTGTTTCTTTTCGATTTGTTTTGATTCGATTCTTTTTGATTCATCTCGATTCGATTCGATTCTTTTGTTTCTTTTTTTATTTTTTTTATTTTTTTTATTCTTTTGTTTCGATTCGATTGTTTTCAATTCGAATCTTTTCGTTACATGGAATTCGATTCTTTTCGTTTGATTCTTTATGATTTTTTTCAACGCGATTCAATTCGATTCTTTTTTTATGATAGTCACAGAGAGAGAGAGGCAGAGACACAGGCAGAGGGAGTAGCAGGCTCCATGCACCGGGTGCCCGATGTGGGATTCGATCCCGGGTCTCCAGGAACGCGCCCTGGGCAAAGGCAGGCGCTAAACAGCTGTGCCACCCAGGGATCCCTCAGTTCGATTCTTTTTATTCGAATCTATTCGATTCTTTTTGATTCGATTTGATTCTATTCGTTTTTTTCGATTTGATTCGATTAGTTCCTTTTTGATTCAATTCAATTCATTTCTTTTGATTCAAATCAATTCGATTCTTTTGGATTCGATTCGATTCTTTTGGATTCGATTCTTTTGGATTCGAATCTAGTAGAATCTTTTCATTTCGATCGGATTCATTTCAATTCGATTCTTTTCGATTCGAATGTTTTCGAATCAATTCGATACTTTTTGATTCGATTCGATTCTTTTCGTGTCGATTTGATTCTTTTCGATTCGATTCTTTTCTATTTGAATCGATTCGATTCTTTTCATTTCGATTCGATTTGATTCAATTCGATTCTTTTCGATCAATTCAATTTGATTGTTTTCGATTTGATTCGATTCGATTCTTTTCTATTCTATTCAATTCGATTATTTTCCATTCGATGAAGCAATTGGATTCTTTTCGATTCGATTCGATTCTTTTCGATTCGATTCGACTCGATTTCATGCTTTTTGATTCGATTCGACTAGAATTTAATCGACTGATTCAATTTGATTCTTTTCTTTTCGGTTGGATTCTTTTCTATTCGATTTTTTTCTATTCAATTCGATTCTTTCAATTCAATTCGATTCGATTCGATTCGATTCAATTCTTTTCGTTTCAAATCGATTCGTTTCAATTCGAGTCTTTTCAATTTGATGCTTTTCGATTCGGTTCGATTTGATATTTTTAATTTGATTAGAGTCTTTTCGATTCGATTCGATTCTTTTCAATTCGATTCTTTTCGATTCGAGTCTTTTTGATTCGATTCATTTCGATTCGATTCGATTCTTTTCACTCCGATTTGATGCTTTTCCATTTGATCTGATTTGTTTCATTTCGATTCTTTTCGATTCAATTCGATTCTTTTCGATTCCATTAAATTTGATTCGATTCTTTTCGATTCGATTAGATTCTTTTCGATTTGATTCCATTCAGTTCGATTCTTTTCGATTCGATTGGATTCTTTTCGATTTGATTCAATTCTTTCGATTCGATTTGATTTGATTCTTTTCGATTCGATTCAATACGATTCTTTTCATTTCGATTCTAATCGATTCTCTTCGATTCTTTTCGATTCGTTTCGATTCTATTCGATTTTTTTCGATTCTATTCTATTCGATTCATTTTGAATCATTTCGATTTGATTCTGTTCGAGTGGTTTCTATTAGATTCTTTTCGATTTGATTCAATTCGATTCGAGTCTTTTTGATTCGAGTCTTTTCGACTCGATGCAATTCAATACGATTCTTTTAGATTCGATTCGATTCGATTGTTTTCGTTTCGATTCGACTTTTTTTGATTCGATTCTTTTCGATTCGATTGTTTTCAATTCGATGGATTCGATTCTTTTCAATTCTATGCTATTCAAAGCGATTCTTTTGTATTTGATTCGATTCGATTGTTTTCTTTTTGATTCGGTTCGATTCGTTTCTTTTCGATTCGATTCAATTCTTTTCGATTCGATTCTTTTCGATTCGATTTGATTCTTTTCGATTCGATTCTATTCTATTCTTTTGTATTCCATTCGAATCGATTCGTTTTGATTGAATTCGATTCTTTTCGATTCGATTCAATTAGATTCTTTTCGATTGGATTCAATTTGTTTCGATTCGAATCAATTTGATTCTTTTCGATTGGATTCCATTCGATTCCTTTCGATTTGATTCAATTCGATTCTTTTCGATTCTATTCATTTCGATGATTTTCGTTGAGATTAGATTCTTTTCGATTTGATTTTTTTCGGTTCGAGTCGATTCATTTCGCTTATTTTGGTTACGATCAATTCAATTCGATTCTTTTTGATTTGATTTGATTCTATTCGATTTCTTTCGATTCTATTCTATTGTATTCTTTTCGATTCGATTCCATTCAATCCGATTCTTTTCGATTCGATTCGATTGTTTTAGATTTGATTCCATTCTTTCGATTCTATTTGATATGATTCTTTTCGATTCGATTTGATACGATACTTTTTATTTTGATTCGAATCGATTCTCTTCGGTTCGATTCGTTTTGATTTTCGATTCAATTCTATTCGAATTTTTTCGATTTGATTCGATTCGATTCTTTTAGATTCTACTTGATTTGTTTCTTTTCGATTTGTTTAGATTCGATTCTTTTTGATTCATCTCGATTCGATTCGATTCTTTTGTTTCTTTTTTTATTTTTTTTATTTTTTTTATTCTTTTGTTTCGATTCGATTGTTTTCAATTCGAATCTTTTCGTTACATGGAATTCGATTCTTTTCGTTTGATTCTTTATGATTTTTTTCAACGCGATTCAATTCGATTCTTTTTTTATGATAGTCACAGAGAGAGAGAGGCAGAGACACAGGCAGAGGGAGTAGCAGGCTCCATGCACCGGGTGCCCGATGTGGGATTCGATCCCGGGTCTCCAGGAACGCGCCCTGGGCAAAGGCAGGCGCTAAACAGCTGTGCCACCCAGGGATCCCTCAGTTCGATTCTTTTTATTCGAATCTATTCGATTCTTTTTGATTCGATTTGATTCTATTCGTTTTTTTCGATTTGATTCGATTAGTTCCTTTTTGATTCAATTCAATTCATTTCTTTTGATTCAAATCAATTCGATTCTTTTGGATTCGATTCGATTCTTTTGGATTCGATTCTTTTGGATTCGAATCTAGTAGAATCTTTTCATTTCGATCGGATTCATTTCAATTCGATTCTTTTCGATTCGAATGTTTTCGAATCAATTCGATACTTTTTGATTCGATTCGATTCTTTTCGTGTCGATTTGATTCTTTTCGATTCGATTCTTTTCTATTTGAATCGATTCGATTCTTTTCATTTCGATTCGATTTGATTCAATTCGATTCTTTTCGATCAATTCAATTTGATTGTTTTCGATTTGATTCGATTCGATTCTTTTCTATTCTATTCAATTCGATTATTTTCCATTCGATGAAGCAATTGGATTCTTTTCGATTCGATTCGATTCTTTTCGATTCGATTCGACTCGATTTCATGCTTTTTGATTCGATTCGACTAGAATTTAATCGACTGATTCAATTTGATTCTTTTCTTTTCGGTTGGATTCTTTTCTATTCGATTTTTTTCTATTCAATTCGATTCTTTCAATTCAATTCGATTCGATTCGATTCGATTCAATTCTTTTCGTTTCAAATCGATTCGTTTCAATTCGAGTCTTTTCAATTTGATGCTTTTCGATTCGGTTCGATTTGATATTTTTAATTTGATTAGAGTCTTTTCGATTCGATTCGATTCTTTTCAATTCGATTCTTTTCGATTCGAGTCTTTTTGATTCGATTCATTTCGATTCGATTCGATTCTTTTCACTCCGATTTGATGCTTTTCCATTTGATCTGATTTGTTTCATTTCGATTCTTTTCGATTCAATTCGATTCTTTTCGATTCCATTAAATTTGATTCAATTCTTTTCGATTCGATTAGATTCTTTTCGATTTGATTCCATTCAGTTCGATTCTTTTCGATTCGATTGGATTCTTTTCGATTTGATTCAATTCTTTGGATTCGATTTGATTTGATTCTTTTCGATTCGATTCAATACGATTCTTTTCATTTCGATTCTAATCGATTCTCTTCGATTCTTTTCGATTCGTTTCGATTCTATTCGATTTTTTTCGATTCTATTCTATTCGATTCATTTTGAATCATTTCGATTTGATTCTGTTCGAGTGGTTTCTATTAGATTCTTTTCGATTTGATTCAATTCGATTCGAGTCTTTTTGATTCGAGTCTTTTCGACTCGATGCAATTCAATACGATTCTTTTAGATTCGATTCGATTCGATTGTTTACGTTTCGATTTGACTTTTTTTGATTCGATTCTTTTCGATTCGATTGTTTTCAATTCGATGGATTCGATTCTTTTCAATTCTATGCTATTCAAAGCGATTCTTTTGTATTTGATTCGATTCGATTGTTTTCTTTTTGATTCGGTTCGATTCGTTTCTTTTCGATTCGATTCAATTCTTTTCGATTCGATTCTTTTCGATTCGATTTGATTCTTTTCGATTCGATTCTATTCTATTCTTTTGTATTCCATTCGAATCGATTCGTTTTGATTGAATTCGATTCTTTTCGATTCGATTCAATTAGATTCTTTTCGATTGGATTCAATTTGTTTCGATTCGAATCAATTTGATTCTTTTCGATTGGATTCCATTCGATTCCTTTCGATTTGATTCAATTCGATTCTTTTCGATTCTATTCATTTCGATGATTTTCGTTGAGATTAGATTCTTTTCGATTTGATTTTTTTCGGTTCGAGTCGATTCATTTCGCTTATTTTGGTTACGATCAATTCAATTCGATTCTTTTTGATTTGATTTGATTCTATTCGATTTCTTTCGATTCTATTCTATTGTATTCTTTTCGATTCGATTCCATTCAATCCGATTCTTTTCGATTCGATTCGATTGTTTTAGATTTGATTCCATTCTTTCGATTCTATTTGATATGATTCTTTTCGATTCGATTTGATACGATACTTTTTATTTTGATTCGAATCGATTCTCTTCTGTTCGATTCGTTTTGATTTTCGATTCAATTCTATTCGAATTTTTTCGATTTGATTCGATTCGATTCTTTTAGATTCTACTTGATTTGTTTCTTTTCGATTTGTTTTGATTCGATTCTTTTTGATTCATCTCGATTCGATTCGATTCTTTTGTTTCTTTTTTTATTTTTTTTATTTTTTTTATTCTTTTGTTTCGATTCGATTGTTTTCAATTCGAATCTTTTCGTTACATGGAATTCGATTCTTTTCGTTTGATTCTTTATGATTTTTTTCAACGCGATTCAATTCGATTCTTTTTTTATGATAGTCACAGAGAGAGAGAGGCAGAGACACAGGCAGAGGGAGTAGCAGGCTCCATGCACCGGGTGCCCGATGTGGGATTCGATCCCGGGTCTCCAGGAACGCGCCCTGGGCAAAGGCAGGCGCTAAACAGCTGTGCCACCCAGGGATCCCTCAGTTCGATTCTTTTTATTCGAATCTATTCGATTCTTTTTGATTCGATTTGATTCTATTCGTTTTTTTCGATTTGATTCGATTAGTTCCTTTTTGATTCAATTCAATTCATTTCTTTTGATTCAAATCAATTCGATTCTTTTGGATTCGATTCGATTCTTTTGGATTCGATTCTTTTGGATTCGAATCTAGTAGAATCTTTTCATTTCGATCGGATTCATTTCAATTCGATTCTTTTCGATTCGAATGTTTTCGAATCAATTCGATACTTTTTGATTCGATTCGATTCTTTTCGTGTCGATTTGATTCTTTTCGATTCGATTCTTTTCTATTTGAATCGATTCGATTCTTTTCATTTCGATTCGATTTGATTCAATTCGATTCTTTTCGATCAATTCAATTTGATTGTTTTCGATTTGATTCGATTCGATTCTTTTCTATTCTATTCAATTCGATTATTTTCCATTCGATGAAGCAATTGGATTCTTTTCGATTCGATTCGATTCTTTTCGATTCGATTCGACTCGATTTCATGCTTTTTGATTCGATTCGACTAGAATTTAATCGACTGATTCAATTTGATTCTTTTCTTTTCGGTTGGATTCTTTTCTATTCGATTTTTTTCTATTCAATTCGATTCTTTCAATTCAATTCGATTCGATTCGATTCGATTCAATTCTTTTCGTTTCAAATCGATTCGTTTCAATTCGAGTCTTTTCAATTTGATGCTTTTCGATTCGGTTCGATTTGATATTTTTAATTTGATTAGAGTCTTTTCGATTCGATTCGATTCTTTTCAATTCGATTCTTTTCGATTCGAGTCTTTTTGATTCGATTCATTTCGATTCGATTCGATTCTTTTCACTCCGATTTGATGCTTTTCCATTTGATCTGATTTGTTTCATTTCGATTCTTTTCGATTCAATTCGATTCTTTTCGATTCCATTAAATTTGATTCGATTCTTTTCGATTCGATTAGATTCTTTTCGATTTGATTCCATTCAGTTCGATTCTTTTCGATTCGATTGGATTCTTTTCGATTTGATTCAATTCTTTCGATTCGATTTGATTTGATTCTTTTCGATTCGATTCAATACGATTCTTTTCATTTCGATTCTAATCGATTCTCTTCGATTCTTTTCGATTCGTTTCGATTCTATTCGATTTTTTTCGATTCTATTCTATTCGATTCATTTTGAATCATTTCGATTTGATTCTGTTCGAGTGGTTTCTATTAGATTCTTTTCGATTTGATTCAATTCGATTCGAGTCTTTTTGATTCGAGTCTTTTCGACTCGATGCAATTCAATACGATTCTTTTAGATTCGATTCGATTCGATTGTTTTCGTTTCGATTCGACTTTTTTTGATTCGATTCTTTTCGATTCGATTGTTTTCAATTCGATGGATTCGATTCTTTTCAATTCTATGCTATTCAAAGCGATTCTTTTGTATTTGATTCGATTCGATTGTTTTCTTTTTGATTCGGTTCGATTCGTTTCTTTTCGATTCGATTCAATTCTTTTCGATTCGATTCTTTTCGATTCGATTTGATTCTTTTCGATTCGATTCTATTCTATTCTTTTGTATTCCATTCGAATCGATTCGTTTTGATTGAATTCGATTCTTTTCGATTCGATTCAATTAGATTCTTTTCGATTGGATTCAATTTGTTTCGATTCGAATCAATTTGATTCTTTTCGATTGGATTCCATTCGATTCCTTTCGATTTGATTCAATTCGATTCTTTTCGATTCTATTCATTTCGATGATTTTCGTTGAGATTAGATTCTTTTCGATTTGATTTTTTTCGGTTCGAGTCGATTCATTTCGCTTATTTTGGTTACGATCAATTCAATTCGATTCTTTTTGATTTGATTTGATTCTATTCGATTTCTTTCGATTCTATTCTATTGTATTCTTTTCGATTCGATTCCATTCAATCCGATTCTTTTCGATTCGATTCGATTGTTTTAGATTTGATTCCATTCTTTCGATTCTATTTGATATGATTCTTTTCGATTCGATTTGATACGATACTTTTTATTTTGATTCGAATCGATTCTCTTCGGTTCGATTCGTTTTGATTTTCGATTCAATTCTATTCGAATTTTTTCGATTTGATTCGATTCGATTCTTTTAGATTCTACTTGATTTGTTTCTTTTCGATTTGTTTAGATTCGATTCTTTTTGATTCATCTCGATTCGATTCGATTCTTTTGTTTCTTTTTTTATTTTTTTTATTTTTTTTATTCTTTTGTTTCGATTCGATTGTTTTCAATTCGAATCTTTTCGTTACATGGAATTCGATTCTTTTCGTTTGATTCTTTATGATTTTTTTCAACGCGATTCAATTCGATTCTTTTTTTATGATAGTCACAGAGAGAGAGAGGCAGAGACACAGGCAGAGGGAGTAGCAGGCTCCATGCACCGGGTGCCCGATGTGGGATTCGATCCCGGGTCTCCAGGAACGCGCCCTGGGCAAAGGCAGGCGCTAAACAGCTGTGCCACCCAGGGATCCCTCAGTTCGATTCTTTTTATTCGAATCTATTCGATTCTTTTTGATTCGATTTGATTCTATTCGTTTTTTTCGATTTGATTCGATTAGTTCCTTTTTGATTCAATTCAATTCATTTCTTTTGATTCAAATCAATTCGATTCTTTTGGATTCGATTCGATTCTTTTGGATTCGATTCTTTTGGATTCGAATCTAGTAGAATCTTTTCATTTCGATCGGATTCATTTCAATTCGATTCTTTTCGATTCGAATGTTTTCGAATCAATTCGATACTTTTTGATTCGATTCGATTCTTTTCGTGTCGATTTGATTCTTTTCGATTCGATTCTTTTCTATTTGAATCGATTCGATTCTTTTCATTTCGATTCGATTTGATTCAATTCGATTCTTTTCGATCAATTCAATTTGATTGTTTTCGATTTGATTCGATTCGATTCTTTTCTATTCTATTCAATTCGATTATTTTCCATTCGATGAAGCAATTGGATTCTTTTCGATTCGATTCGATTCTTTTCGATTCGATTCGACTCGATTTCATGCTTTTTGATTCGATTCGACTAGAATTTAATCGACTGATTCAATTTGATTCTTTTCTTTTCGGTTGGATTCTTTTCTATTCGATTTTTTTCTATTCAATTCGATTCTTTCAATTCAATTCGATTCGATTCGATTCGATTCAATTCTTTTCGTTTCAAATCGATTCGTTTCAATTCGAGTCTTTTCAATTTGATGCTTTTCGATTCGGTTCGATTTGATATTTTTAATTTGATTAGAGTCTTTTCGATTCGATTCGATTCTTTTCAATTCGATTCTTTTCGATTCGAGTCTTTTTGATTCGATTCATTTCGATTCGATTCGATTCTTTTCACTCCGATTTGATGCTTTTCCATTTGATCTGATTTGTTTCATTTCGATTCTTTTCGATTCAATTCGATTCTTTTCGATTCCATTAAATTTGATTCAATTCTTTTCGATTCGATTAGATTCTTTTCGATTTGATTCCATTCAGTTCGATTCTTTTCGATTCGATTGGATTCTTTTCGATTTGATTCAATTCTTTCGATTCGATTTGATTTGATTCTTTTCGATTCGATTCAATACGATTCTTTTCATTTCGATTCTAATCGATTCTCTTCGATTCTTTTCGATTCGTTTCGATTCTATTCGATTTTTTTCGATTCTATTCTATTCGATTCATTTTGAATCATTTCGATTTGATTCTGTTCGAGTGGTTTCTATTAGATTCTTTTCGATTTGATTCAATTCGATTCGAGTCTTTTTGATTCGAGTCTTTTCGACTCGATGCAATTCAATACGATTCTTTTAGATTCGATTCGATTCGATTGTTTTCGTTTCGATTCGACTTTTTTTGATTCGATTCTTTTCGATTCGATTGTTTTCAATTCGATTGATTCGATTCTTTTCAATTCTATGCTATTCAAAGCGATTCTTTTGTATTTGATTCGATTCGATTGTTTTCTTTTTGATTCGGTTCGATTCGTTTCTTTTCGATTCGATTCAATTCTTTTCGATTCGATTCTTTTCGATTCGATTTGATTCTTTTCGATTCGATTCTATTCTATTCTTTTGTATTCCATTCGAATCGATTCGTTTTGATTGAATTCGATTCTTTTCGATTCGATTCAATTAGATTCTTTTCGATTGGATTCAATTTGTTTCGATTCGAATCAATTTGATTCTTTTCGATTGGATTCCATTCGATTCCTTTCGATTTGATTCAATTCGATTCTTTTCGATTCTATTCATTTCGATGATTTTCGTTGAGATTAGATTCTTTTCGATTTGATTTTTTTCGGTTCGAGTCGATTCATTTCGCTTATTTTGGTTACGATCAATTCAATTCGATTCTTTTTGATTTGATTTGATTCTATTCGATTTCTTTCGATTCTATTCTATTGTATTCTTTTCGATTCGATTCCATTCAATCCGATTCTTTTCGATTCGATTCGATTGTTTTAGATTTGATTCCATTCTTTCGATTCTATTTGATATGATTCTTTTCGATTCGATTTGATACGATACTTTTTATTTTGATTCGAATCGATTCTCTTCGGTTCGATTCGTTTTGATTTTCGATTCAATTCTATTCGAATTTTTTCGATTTGATTCGATTCGATTCTTTTAGATTCTACTTGATTTGTTTCTTTTCGATTTGTTTAGATTCGATTCTTTTTGATTCATCTCGATTCGATTCGATTCTTTTGTTTCTTTTTTTATTTTTTTTATTTTTTTTATTCTTTTGTTTCGATTCGATTGTTTTCAATTCGAATCTTTTCGTTACATGGAATTCGATTCTTTTCGTTTGATTCTTTATGATTTTTTTCAACGCGATTCAATTCGATTCTTTTTTTATGATAGTCACAGAGAGAGAGAGGCAGAGACACAGGCAGAGGGAGTAGCAGGCTCCATGCACCGGGTGCCCGATGTGGGATTCGATCCCGGGTCTCCAGGAACGCGCCCTGGGCAAAGGCAGGCGCTAAACAGCTGTGCCACCCAGGGATCCCTCAATTCGATTCTTTTTTATTCGAATCTATTCGATTCTTTTTGATTCGATTTGATTCTATTCGTTTTTTTCGATTTGATTCGATTAGTTCCTTTTTGATTCAATTCAATTCATTTCTTTTGATTCAAATCATTTTGATTCTTTTGGATTCGATTCGATTCTTTTGGATTCGATTCTTTTGGATTCGAATCTAGTTGAATCTTTTCATTTCGATCGGATTCATTTCAATTCGATTCTTTTCGATTCGAATGTTTTCGAATCATTTCGATACTTTTTGATTCGATTCGATTCTTTTCGTGTCGATTTGATTCTTTTCGATTCGATTCTTTTCTATTTGAATCGATTCGATTCTTTTCATTTCGATTCGATTTGATTCAATTCGATTCTTTTCGATCAATTCAATTTGATTGTTTTCGATTTGATTCGATTCGATTCTTTTCTATTCTATTCAATTCGATTATTTTCCATTCGATGAAGCAATTGGATTCTTTTCGATTCGATTCGATTCTTTTCGATTCGATTCGACTCGATTTCATGCTTTTTGATTCGATTCGACTAGAATTTAATCGACTGATTCAATTTGATTCTTTTCTTTTCGGTTGGATTCTTTTCTATTCGAATATTTTCTATTCAATTCGATTCTTTCAATTCAATTCGATTCGATTCGATTCGATTCAATTCTTTTCGTTTCAAATCGATTCGTTTCAATTCGAGTCTTTTCAATTTGATGCTTTTCGATTCGGTTCGATTTGATATTTTTAATTTGATTCGAGTCTTTTCGATTCGATTCGATTCTTTTCATTTCGATTCTTTTCGATTCGAGTCTTTTTGATTCGATTCATTTCGATTCGATTCGATTCTTTTCAATCCGATTTGATGCTTTTCCATTTGATCTGATTTGTTTCATTTCGATTCTTTTCGATTCAATTCGATTCTTTTCGATTCCATTAAATTTGATTCGATTCTTTTCGATTCGATTAGATTCTTTTCGATTTGATTCCATTCAGTTCGATTCTTTTCGATTCGATTGGATTCTTTTCGATTTGATTCAATTCTTTCGATTCGATTTGATTTGATTCTTTTCGATTCGATTCAATACGATTCTTTTCATTTCGATTCTAATCGATTCTCTTCGATTCTTTTCGATTCGTTTCGATTCTATTCGATTTTTTTCGATTCTATTCTATTCGATTCATTTTGAATCATTTCGATTTGATTCTGTTCGAGTGGTTTCTATTAGATTCTTTTCGATTTGATTCAATTCGATTCGAGTCTTTTTGATTCGAGTCTTTTCGACTCGATGCAATTCAATACGATTCTTTTAGATTCGATTCGATTCGATTGTTTTCGTTTCGATTCGACTTTTTTTGATTCGATTCTTTTCGATTCGATTGTTTTCAATTCGATGGATTCGATTCTTTTCAATTCTATGCTATTCAAAGCGATTCTTTTGTATTTGATTCGATTCGATTGTTTTCTTTTTGATTCGGTTCGATTCGTTTCTTTTCGATTCGATTCAATTCTTTTCGATTCGATTCTTTTCGATTCGATTTGATTCTTTTCGATTCGATTCTATTCTATTCTTTTGTATTCCATTCGAATCGATTCGTTTTGATTGAATTCGATTCTTTTCGATTCGATTCAATTAGATTCTTTTCGATTGGATTCAATTTGTTTCGATTCGAATCAATTTGATTCTTTTCGATTGGATTCCATTCGATTCCTTTCGATTTGATTCAATTCGATTCTTTTCGATTCTATTCATTTCGATGATTTTCGTTGAGATTAGATTCTTTTCGATTTGATTTTTTTCGGTTCGAGTCGATTCATTTCGCTTATTTTGGTTACGATCAATTCAATTCGATTCTTTTTGATTTGATTTGATTCTATTCGATTTCTTTCGATTCTATTCTATTGTATTCTTTTCGATTCGATTCCATTCAATCCGATTCTTTTCGATTCGATTCGATTGTTTTAGATTTGATTCCATTCTTTCGATTCTATTTGATATGATTCTTTTCGATTCGATTTGATACGATACTTTTTATTTTGATTCGAATCGATTCTCTTCGGTTCGATTCGTTTTGATTTTCGATTCAATTCTATTCGAATTTTTTCGATTTGATTCGATTCGATTCTTTTAGATTCTACTTGATTTGTTTCTTTTCGATTTGTTTTGATTCGATTCTTTTTGATTCATCTCGATTCGATTCGATTCTTTTGTTTCTTTTTTTATTTTTTTTATTTTTTTTATTCTTTTGTTTCGATTCGATTGTTTTCAATTCGAATCTTTTCGTTACATGGAATTCGATTCTTTTCGTTTGATTCTTTATGATTTTTTTCAACGCGATTCAATTCGATTCTTTTTTTATGATAGTCACAGAGAGAGAGAGGCAGAGACACAGGCAGAGGGAGTAGCAGGCTCCATGCACCGGGTGCCCGATGTGGGATTCGATCCCGGGTCTCCAGGAACGCGCCCTGGGCAAAGGCAGGCGCTAAACAGCTGTGCCACCCAGGGATCCCTCAGTTCGATTCTTTTTTATTCGAATCTATTCGATTCTTTTTGATTCGATTTGATTCTATTCGTTTTTTTCGATTTGATTCGATTAGTTCCTTTTTGATTCAATTCAATTCATTTCTTTTGATTCAAATCAATTCGATTCTTTTGGATTCGATTCGATTCTTTTGGATTCGATTCTTTTGGATTCGAATCTAGTAGAATCTTTTCATTTCGATCGGATTCATTTCAATTCGATTCTTTTCGATTCGAATGTTTTCGAATCAATTCGATACTTTTTGATTCGATTCGATTCTTTTCGTGTCGATTTGATTCTTTTCGATTCGATTCTTTTCTATTTGAATCGATTCGATTCTTTTCATTTCGATTCGATTTGATTCAATTCGATTCTTTTCGATCAATTCAATTTGATTGTTTTCGATTTGATTCGATTCGATTCTTTTCTATTCTATTCAATTCGATTATTTTCCATTCGATGAAGCAATTGGATTCTTTTCGATTCGATTCGATTCTTTTCGATTCGATTCGACTCGATTTCATGCTTTTTGATTCGATTCGACTAGAATTTAATCGACTGATTCAATTTGATTCTTTTCTTTTCGGTTGGATTCTTTTCTATTCGATTTTTTTCTATTCAATTCGATTCTTTCAATTCAATTTGATTCGATTCGATTCGATTCAATTCTTTTCGTTTCAAATCGATTCGTTTCAATTTGAGTCTTTTCAATTTGATGCTTTTCGATTCGGTTCGATTTGATATTTTTAATTTGATTCGAGTCTTTTCGGTTCGATTCGATTCTTTTCAATTCGATTCTTTTCGATTCGATTCTTTTGATTCAATTCATTTCGATTCGATTCGATTCTTTTCAATCCGATTTGATGCTTTTCCATTTGATCTGATTTGTTTCATTTCGATTCTTTTCGATTCATTTCGATTCTTTTCGATTCCATTAAATTTGATTCGATTCTTTTCGATTCGATTAGATTCTTTTCGATTTGATTCCATTCAGTTCGATTCTTTTCGATTCGATTGGATTCTTTTCGATTTGATTCAATTCTTTGGATTCGATTTGATTTGATTCTTTTCGATTCGATTCAATACGATTCTTTTCATTTCGATTCTAATCGATTCTCTTCGATTCAATTTGTTTCGATTCGTTTCGATTCTATTCGATTTTTTTCGATTCTATTCTATTCGATTCATTTTGAATCATTTCGATTTGATTCTGTTCGAGTGGTTTCTATTAGATTCTTTTCGATTTGATTCAATTCGATTCGAGTCTTTTTGATTCGAGTCTTTTCGACTCGATGCAATTCAATACGATTCTTTTAGATTCGATTCGATTCGATTGTTTACGTTTCGATTTGACTTTTTTTGATTCGATTCTTTTCGATTCGATTGTTTTCAATTCGATTGATTCGATTCTTTTCAATTCTATGCTATTCAAAGCGATTCTTTTGTATTTGATTCGATTCGATTGTTTTCTTTTTGATTCGGTTCGATTCGTTTCTTTTCGATTCGATTCTTTTCGATTCGATTTGATTCTTTTCGATTCGATTCTATTCTATTCTTTTGTATTCCATTCGAATCGATTCGTTTTGATTGAATTCGATTCTTTTCGATTCGATTCAATTAGATTCTTTTCGATTGGATTCAATTTGTTTCGATTCGAATCAATTTGATTCTTTTCGATTGGATTCCATTCGATTCCTTTCGATTTGATTCAATTCGATTCTTTTCGATTCTATTCATTTCGATGATTTTCGTTGAGATTAGATTCTTTTCGATTTGATTTTTTTCGGTTCGAGTCGATTCATTTCGCTTATTTTGGTTACGATCAATTCAATTCGATTCTTTTTGATTTGATTTGATTCTATTCGATTTCTTTCGATTCTATTCTATTGTATTCTTTTCGATTCGATTCCATTCAATCCGATTCTTTTCGATTCGATTCGATTGTTTTAGATTTGATTCCATTCTTTCGATTCTATTTGATATGATTCTTTTCGATTCGATTTGATACGATACTTTTTATTTTGATTCGAATCGATTCTCTTCGGTTCGATTCGTTTTGATTTTCGATTCAATTCTATTCGAATTTTTTCGATTTGATTCGATTCGATTCTTTTAGATTCTACTTGATTTGTTTCTTTTCGATTTGTTTTGATTCGATTCTTTTTGATTCATCTCGATTCGATTCGATTCTTTTGTTTCTTTTTTTATTTTTTTTATTTTTTTTATTCTTTTGTTTCGATTCGATTGTTTTCAATTCGAATCTTTTCGTTACATGGAATTCGATTCTTTTCGTTTGATTCTTTATGATTTTTTTCAACGCGATTCAATTCGATTCTTTTTTTATGATAGTCACAGAGAGAGAGAGGCAGAGACACAGGCAGAGGGAGTAGCAGGCTCCATGCACCGGGTGCCCGATGTGGGATTCGATCCCGGGTCTCCAGGAACGCGCCCTGGGCAAAGGCAGGCGCTAAACAGCTGTGCCACCCAGGGATCCCTCAGTTCGATTCTTTTTATTCGAATCTATTCGATTCTTTTTGATTCGATTTGATTCTATTCGTTTTTTTCGATTTGATTCGATTAGTTCCTTTTTGATTCAATTCAATTCATTTCTTTTGATTCAAATCAATTCGATTCTTTTGGATTCGATTCGATTCTTTTGGATTCGATTCTTTTGGATTCGAATCTAGTAGAATCTTTTCATTTCGATCGGATTCATTTCAATTCGATTCTTTTCGATTCGAATGTTTTCGAATCAATTCGATACTTTTTGATTCGATTCGATTCTTTTCGTGTCGATTTGATTCTTTTCGATTCGATTCTTTTCTATTTGAATCGATTCGATTCTTTTCATTTCGATTCGATTTGATTCAATTCGATTCTTTTCGATCAATTCAATTTGATTGTTTTCGATTTGATTCGATTCGATTCTTTTCTATTCTATTCAATTCGATTATTTTCCATTCGATGAAGCAATTGGATTCTTTTCGATTCGATTCGATTCTTTTCGATTCGATTTGACTCGATTTCATGCTTTTTGATTCGATTCGACTAGAATTTAATCGACTGATTCAATTTGATTCTTTTCTTTTCGGTTGGATTCTTTTCTATTCGATTTTTTTCTATTCAATTCGATTCTTTCAATTCAATTCGATTCGATTCGATTCGATTCAATTCTTTTCGTTTCAAATCGATTCGTTTCAATTCGAGTCTTTTCAATTTGATGCTTTTCGATTCGGTTCGATTTGATATTTTTAATTTGATTCGAGTCTTTTCGATTCGATTCGATTCTTTTCAATTCGATTCTTTTCGATTCGAGTCTTTTTGATTCGATTCATTTCGATTCGATTCGATTCTTTTCACTCCGATTTGATGCTTTTCCATTTGATCTGATTTGTTTCATTTCGATTCTTTTCGATTCAATTCGATTCTTTTCGATTCCATTAAATTTGATTCGATTCTTTTCGATTCGATTAGATTCTTTTCGATTTGATTCCATTCAGTTCGATTCTTTTCGATTCGATTGGATTCTTTTCGATTTGATTCAATTCTTTCGATTCGATTTGATTTGATTCTTTTCGATTCGATTCAATACGATTCTTTTCATTTCGATTCTAATCGATTCTCTTCGATTCTTTTCGATTCGTTTCGATTCTATTCGATTTTTTTCGATTCTATTCTATTCGATTCATTTTGAATCATTTCGATTTGATTCTGTTCGAGTGGTTTCTATTAGATTCTTTTCGATTTGATTCAATTCGATTCGAGTCTTTTTGATTTGAGTCTTTTCGACTCGATGCAATTCAATACGATTCTTTTAGATTCGATTCGATTCGATTGCTTTCGTTTCGATTCGACTTTTTTTGATTCAATTCTTTTCGATTCGATTGTTTTCAATTCGATTGATTCGATTCTTTTCAATTCTATGCTATTCAAAGCGATTCTTTTGTATTTGATTCGATTCGATTGTTTTCTTTTTGATTCGGTTCGATTCGTTTCTTTTCGATTCGATTCAATTCTTTTCGATTCGATTCTTTTCGATTCGATTTGATTCTTTTCGATTCGATTCTATTCTATTCTTTTGTATTCCATTCGAATCGATTCGTTTTGATTGAATTCGATTCTTTTCGATTCGATTCAATTAGATTCTTTTCGATTGGATTCAATTTGTTTCGATTCGAATCAATTTGATTCTTTTCGATTGGATTCCATTCGATTCCTTTCGATTTGATTCAATTCGATTCTTTTCGATTCTATTCATTTCGATGATTTTCGTTGAGATTAGATTCTTTTCGATTTGATTTTTTTCGGTTCGAGTCGATTCATTTCGCTTATTTTGGTTACGATCAATTCAATTCGATTCTTTTTGATTTGATTTGATTCTATTCGATTTCTTTCGATTCTATTCTATTGTATTCTTTTCGATTCGATTCCATTCAATCCGATTCTTTTCGATTCGATTCGATTGTTTTAGATTTGATTCCATTCTTTCGATTCTATTTGATATGATTCTTTTCGATTCGATTTGATGCGATACTTTTTATTTTGATTCGAATCGATTCTCTTCGGTTCGATTCGTTTTGATTTTCGATTCAATTCTATTCGAATTTTTTCGATTTGATTCGATTCGATTCTTTTAGATTCTACTTGATTTGTTTCTTTTCGATTTGTTTTGATTCGATTCTTTTTGATTCATCTCGATTCGATTCGATTCTTTTGTTTCTTTTTTTATTTTTTTTATTTTTTTTATTCTTTTGTTTCGATTCGATTGTTTTCAATTCGAATCTTTTCGTTACATGGAATTCGATTCTTTTCGTTTGATTCTTTATGATTTTTTTCAACGCGATTCAATTTGATTCTTTTTTTATGATAGTCACAGAGAGAGAGAGGCAGAGACACAGGCAGAGGGAGTAGCAGGCTCCATGCACCGGGTGCCCGATGTGGGATTCGATCCCGGGTCTCCAGGAACGCGCCCTGGGCAAAGGCAGGCGCTAAACAGCTGTGCCACCCAGGGATCCCTCAGTTCGATTCTTTTTTATTCGAATCTATTCGATTCTTTTTGATTCGATTTGATTCTATTCGTTTTTTTCGATTTGATTCGATTAGTTCCTTTTTGATTCAATTCAATTCATTTCTTTTGATTCAAATCAATTCGATTCTTTTGGATTCGATTCGATTCTTTTGGATTCGATTCTTTTGGATTCGAATCTAGTAGAATCTTTTCATTTCGATCGGATTCATTTCAATTCGATTCTTTTCGATTCGAATGTTTTCGAATCAATTCGATACTTTTTGATTCGATTCGATTCTTTTCGTGTCGATTTGATTCTTTTCGATTCGATTCTTTTCTATTTGAATCGATTCGATTCTTTTCATTTCGATTCGATTTGATTCAATTCGATTCTTTTCGATCAATTCAATTTGATTGTTTTCGATTTGATTCGATTCGATTCTTTTCTATTCTATTCAATTCGATTATTTTCCATTCGATGAAGCAATTGGATTCTTTTCGATTCGATTCGATTCTTTTCGATTCGATTCGACTCGATTTCATGCTTTTTGATTCGATTCGACTAGAATTTAATCGACTGATTCAATTTGATTCTTTTCTTTTCGGTTGGATTCTTTTCTATTCGATTTTTTTCTATTCAATTCGATTCTTTCAATTCAATTCGATTCGATTCGATTCGATTCAATTCTTTTCGTTTCAAATCGATTCGTTTCAATTCGAGTCTTTTCAATTTGATGCTTTTCGATTCGGTTCGATTTGATATTTTTAATTTGATTCGAGTCTTTTCGATTCGATTCGATTCTTTTCAATTCGATTCTTTTCGATTCGATTCTTTTGATTCGATTCATTTCGATTCGATTCGATTCTTTTCAATCCGATTTGATGCTTTTCCATTTGATCTGATTTGTTTCATTTCGATTCTTTTCGATTCATTTCGATTCTTTTCGATTCCATTAAATTTGATTCGATTCTTTTCGATTCGATTAGATTCTTTTCGATTTGATTCCATTCAGTTCGATTCTTTTCGATTCGATTGGATTCTTTTCGATTTGATTCAATTCTTTGGATTCGATTTGATTTGATTCTTTTCGATTCGATTCAATACGATTCTTTTCATTTCGATTCTAATCGATTCTCTTCAATTCAATTTGTTTCGATTCGTTTCGATTCTATTCGATTTTTTTCGATTCTATTCTATTCGATTCATTTTGAATCATTTCGATTTGATTCTGTTCGAGTGGTTTCTATTAGATTCTTTTCGATTTGATTCAATTCGATTCGAGTCTTTTTGATTCGAGTCTTTTCGACTCGATGCAATTCAATACGATTCTTTTAGATTCGATTCGATTCGATTGTTTACGTTTCGATTTGACTTTTTTTGATTCGATTCTTTTCGATTCGATTGTTTTCAATTCGATGGATTCGATTCTTTTCAATTCTATGCTATTCAAAGCGATTCTTTTGTATTTGATTCGATTCGATTGTTTTCTTTTTGATTCGGTTCGATTCGTTTCTTTTCGATTCGATTCAATTCTTTTCGATTCGATTCTTTTCGATTCGATTTGATTCTTTTCGATTCGATTCTATTCTATTCTTTTGTATTCCATTCGAATCGATTCGTTTTGATTGAATTCGATTCTTTTCGATTCGATTCAATTAGATTCTTTTCGATTGGATTCAATTTGTTTCGATTCGAATCAATTTGATTCTTTTCGATTGGATTCCATTCGATTCCTTTCGATTTGATTCAATTCGATTCTTTTCGATTCTATTCATTTCGATGATTTTCGTTGAGATTAGATTCTTTTCGATTTGATTTTTTTCGGTTCGAGTCGATTCATTTCGCTTATTTTGGTTACGATCAATTCAATTCGATTCTTTTTGATTTGATTTGATTCTATTCGATTTCTTTCGATTCTATTCTATTGTATTCTTTTCGATTCGATTCCATTCAATCCGATTCTTTTCGATTCGATTCGATTGTTTTAGATTTGATTCCATTCTTTCGATTCTATTTGATATGATTCTTTTCGATTCGATTTGATACGATACTTTTTATTTTGATTCGAATCGATTCTCTTCGGTTCGATTCGTTTTGATTTTCGATTCAATTCTATTCGAATTTTTTCGATTTGATTCGATTCGATTCTTTTAGATTCTACTTGATTTGTTTCTTTTCGATTTGTTTTGATTCGATTCTTTTTGATTCATCTCGATTCGATTCGATTCTTTTGTTTCTTTTTTTATTTTTTTTATTTTTTTTATTCTTTTGTTTCGATTCGATTGTTTTCAATTCGAATCTTTTCGTTACATGGAATTCGATTCTTTTCGTTTGATTCTTTATGATTTTTTTCAACGCGATTCAATTCGATTCTTTTTTTATGATAGTCCCAGAGAGAGAGAGGCAGAGACACAGGCAGAGGGAGTAGCAGGCTCCATGCACCGGGTGCCCGATGTGGGATTCGATCCCGGGTCTCCAGGAACGCGCCCTGGGCAAAGGCAGGCGCTAAACAGCTGTGCCACCCAGGGATCCCTCAGTTCGATTCTTTTTTATTCGAATCTATTCGATTCTTTTTGATTCGATTTGATTCTATTCGTTTTTTTCAATTTGATTCGATTAGTTCCTTTTTGATTCAATTCAATTCATTTCTTTTGATTCAAATCAATTCGATTCTTTTGGATTCGATTCGATTCTTTTGGATTCGATTCTTTTGGATTCGAATCTAGTAGAATCTTTTCATTTCGATCGGATTCATTTCAATTCGATTCTTTTCGATTCGAATGTTTTCGAATCAATTCGATACTTTTTGATTCGATTCGATTCTTTTCGTGTCGATTTGATTCTTTTCGATTCGATTCTTTTCTATTTGAATCGATTCGATTCTTTTCATTTCGATTCGATTTGATTCAATTCGATTCTTTTCGATCAATTCAATTTGATTGTTTTCGATTTGATTCGATTCGATTCTTTTCTATTCTATTCAATTCGATTATTTTCCATTCGATGAAGCAATTGGATTCTTTTCGATTCGATTCGATTCTTTTCGATTCGATTCGACTCGATTTCATGCTTTTTGATTCGATTCGACTAGAATTTAATCGACTGATTCAATTTGATTCTTTTCTTTTCGGTTGGATTCTTTTCTATTCGATTTTTTTCTATTCAATTCGATTATTTCAATTCAATTCGATTCGATTCGATTCGATTCGATTCAATTCTTTTCGTTTCAAATCGATTCGTTTCAATTCGAGTCTTTTCAATTTGATGCTTTTCGATTCGGTTCGATTTGATATTTTTAATTTGATTCGAGTCTTTTCGATTCGATTCGATTCTTTTCAATTCGATTCTTTTCGATTCGAGTCTTTTTGATTCGATTCATTTCGATTCGATTCGATTCTTTTCAATCCGATTTGATGCTTTTCCATTTGATCTGATTTGTTTCATTTCGATTCTTTTCGATTCAATTCGATTCTTTTCGATTCCATTAAATTTGATTCGATTCTTTTCGATTCGATTAGATTCTTTTCGATTTGATTCCATTCAGTTCGATTCTTTTCGATTCGATTGGATTCTTTTCGATTTGATTCAATTCTTTCGATTCGATTTGATTTGATTCTTTTCGATTCGATTCAATACGATTCTTTTCATTTCGATTCTAATCGATTCTCTTCGATTCTTTTCGATTCGTTTCGATTCTATTCGATTTTTTTCGATTCTATTCTATTCGATTCATTTTGAATCATTTCGATTTGATTCTGTTCGAGTGGTTTCTATTAGATTCTTTTCGATTTGATTCAATTCGATTCGAGTCTTTTTGATTCGAGTCTTTTCGACTCGATGCAATTCAATACGATTCTTTTAGATTCGATTCGATTCGATTGTTTTCGTTTCGATTCGACTTTTTTTGATTCGATTCTTTTCGATTCGATTGTTTTCAATTCGATGGATTCGATTCTTTTCAATTCTATGCTATTCAAAGCGATTCTTTTGTATTTGATTCGATTCGATTGTTTTCTTTTTGATTCGGTTCGATTCGTTTCTTTTCGATTCGATTCAATTCTTTTCGATTCGATTCTTTTCGATTCGATTTGATTCTTTTCGATTCGATTCTATTCTATTCTTTTGTATTCCATTCGAATCGATTCGTTTTGATTGAATTCGATTCTTTTCGATTCGATTCAATTAGATTCTTTTCGATTGGATTCAATTTGTTTCGATTCGAATCAATTTGATTCTTTTCGATTGGATTCCATTCGATTCCTTTCGATTTGATTCAATTCGATTCTTTTCGATTCTATTCATTTCGATGATTTTCGTTGAGATTAGATTCTTTTCGATTTGATTTTTTTCGGTTCGAGTCGATTCATTTCGCTTATTTTGGTTACGATCAATTCAATTCGATTCTTTTTGATTTGATTTGATTCTATTCGATTTCTTTCGATTCTATTCTATTGTATTCTTTTCGATTCGATTCCATTCAATCCGATTCTTTTCGATTCGATTCGATTGTTTTAGATTTGATTCCATTCTTTCGATTCTATTTGATATGATTCTTTTCGATTCGATTTGATACGATACTTTTTATTTTGATTCGAATCGATTCTCTTCTGTTCGATTCGTTTTGATTTTCGATTCAATTCTATTCGAATTTTTTCGATTTGATTCGATTCGATTCTTTTAGATTCTACTTGATTTGTTTCTTTTCGATTTGTTTTGATTCGATTCTTTTTGATTCATCTCGATTCGATTCGATTCTTTTGTTTCTTTTTTTATTTTTTTTATTCTTTTGTTTCGATTCGATTGTTTTCAATTCGAATCTTTTCGTTACATGGAATTCGATTCTTTTCGTTTGATTCTTTATGATTTTTTTCAACGCGATTCAATTCGATTCTTTTTTTATGATAGTCCCAGAGAGAGAGAGGCAGAGACACAGGCAGAGGGAGTAGCAGGCTCCATGCACCGGGTGCCCGATGTGGGATTCGATCCCGGGTCTCCAGGAACGCGCCCTGGGCAAAGGCAGGCGCTAAACAGCTGTGCCACCCAGGGATCCCTCAGTTCGATTCTTTTTTATTCGAATCTATTCGATTCTTTTTGATTCGATTTGATTCTATTCGTTTTTTTCAATTTGATTCGATTAGTTCCTTTTTGATTCAATTCAATTCATTTCTTTTGATTCAAATCAATTCGATTCTTTTGGATTCGATTCGATTCTTTTGGATTCGATTCTTTTGGATTCGAATCTAGTAGAATCTTTTCATTTCGATCGGATTCATTTCAATTCGATTCTTTTCGATTCGAATGTTTTCGAATCAATTCGATACTTTTTGATTCGATTCGATTCTTTTCGTGTCGATTTGATTCTTTTCGATTCGATTCTTTTCTATTTGAATCGATTCGATTCTTTTCATTTCGATTCGATTTGATTCAATTCGATTCTTTTCGATCAATTCAATTTGATTGTTTTCGATTTGATTCGATTCGATTCTTTTCTATTCTATTCAATTCGATTATTTTCCATTCGATGAAGCAATTGGATTCTTTTCGATTCGATTCGATTCTTTTCGATTCGATTCGACTCGATTTCATGCTTTTTGATTCGATTCGACTAGAATTTAATCGACTGATTCAATTTGATTCTTTTCTTTTCGGTTGGATTCTTTTCTATTCGATTTTTTTCTATTCAATTCGATTCTTTCAATTCAATTCGATTCGATTCGATTCGATTCGATTCAATTCTTTTCGTTTCAAATCGATTCGTTTCAATTCGAGTCTTTTCAATTTGATGCTTTTTGATTCGGTTCGATTTGATATTTTTAATTTGATTCGAGTCTTTTCGATTCGATTCGATTCTTTTCAATTCGATTCTTTTCGATTCGAGTCTTTTTGATTCGATTCATTTCGATTCGATTCGATTCTTTTCAATCCGATTTGATGCTTTTCCATTTGATCTGATTTGTTTCATTTCGATTCTTTTCGATTCAATTCGATTCTTTTCGATTCCATTAAATTTGATTCGATTCTTTTCGATTCGATTAGATTCTTTTCGATTTGATTCCATTCAGTTCGATTCTTTTCGATTCGATTGGATTCTTTTCGATTTGATTCAATTCTTTCGATTCGATTTGATTTGATTCTTTTCGATTCGATTCAATACGATTCTTTTCATTTCGATTCTAATCGATTCTCTTCTATTCTTTTCGATTCGTTTCGATTCTATTCGATTTTTTTCGATTCTATTCTATTCGATTCATTTTGAATCATTTCGATTTGATTCTGTTCGAGTGGTTTCTATTAGATTCTTTTCGATTTGATTCAATTCGATTCGAGTCTTTTTGATTCGAGTCTTTTCGACTCGATGCAATTCAATACGATTCTTTTAGATTCGATTCGATTCGATTGTTTTCGTTTCGATTCGACTTTTTTTGATTCGATTCTTTTCGATTCGATTGTTTTCAATTCGATGGATTCGATTCTTTTCAATTCTATGCTATTCAAAGCGATTCTTTTGTATTTGATTCGATTCGATTGTTTTCTTTTTGATTCGGTTCGATTCGTTTCTTTTCGATTCGATTCAATTCTTTTCGATTCGATTCTTTTCGATTCGATTTGATTCTTTTCGATTCGATTCTATTCTATTCTTTTGTATTCCATTCGAATCGATTCGTTTTGATTGAATTCGATTCTTTTCGATTCGATTCAATTAGATTCTTTTCGATTGGATTCAATTTGTTTCGATTCGAATCAATTTGATTCTTTTCGATTGGATTCCATTCGATTCCTTTCGATTTGATTCAATTCGATTCTTTTCGATTCTATTCATTTCGATGATTTTCGTTGAGATTAGATTCTTTTCGATTTGATTTTTTTCGGTTCGAGTCGATTCATTTCGCTTATTTTGGTTACGATCAATTCAATTCGATTCTTTTTGATTTGATTTGATTCTATTCGATTTCTTTCGATTCTATTCTATTGTATTCTTTTCGATTCGATTCCATTCAATCCGATTCTTTTCGATTCGATTCGATTGTTTTAGATTTGATTCCATTCTTTCGATTCTATTTGATATGATTCTTTTCGATTCGATTTGATACGATACTTTTTATTTTGATTCGAATCGATTCTCTTCTGTTCGATTCGTTTTGATTTTCGATTCAATTCTATTCGAATTTTTTCGATTTGATTCGATTCGATTCTTTTAGATTCTACTTGATTTGTTTCTTTTCGATTTGTTTTGATTCGATTCTTTTTGATTCATCTCGATTCGATTCGATTCTTTTGTTTCTTTTTTTATTTTTTTTATTCTTTTGTTTCGATTCGATTGTTTTCAATTCGAATCTTTTCGTTACATGGAATTCGATTCTTTTCGTTTGATTCTTTATGATTTTTTTCAACGCGATTCAATTCGATTCTTTTTTTATGATAGTCCCAGAGAGAGAGAGGCAGAGACACAGGCAGAGGGAGTAGCAGGCTCCATGCACCGGGTGCCCGATGTGGGATTCGATCCCGGGTCTCCAGGAACGCGCCCTGGGCAAAGGCAGGCGCTAAACAGCTGTGCCACCCAGGGATCCCTCAGTTCGATTCTTTTTTATTCGAATCTATTCGATTCTTTTTGATTCGATTTGATTCTATTCGTTTTTTTCAATTTGATTCGATTAGTTCCTTTTTGATTCAATTCAATTCATTTCTTTTGATTCAAATCAATTCGATTCTTTTGGATTCGATTCGATTCTTTTGGATTCGATTCTTTTGGATTCGAATCTAGTAGAATCTTTTCATTTCGATCGGATTCATTTCAATTCGATTCTTTTCGATTCGAATGTTTTCGAATCAATTCGATACTTTTTGATTCGATTCGATTCTTTTCGTGTCGATTTGATTCTTTTCGATTCGATTCTTTTCTATTTGAATCGATTCGATTCTTTTCATTTCGATTCGATTTGATTCAATTCGATTCTTTTCGATCAATTCAATTTGATTGTTTTCGATTTGATTCGATTCGATTCTTTTCTATTCTATTCAATTCAATTATTTTCCATTCGATGAAGCAATTGGATTCTTTTCGATTCGATTCGATTCTTTTCGATTCGATTGGACTCGATTTCATGCTTTTTGATTCGATTCGACTAGAATTTAATCGACTGATTCAATTTGATTCTTTTCTTTTCGGTTGGATTCTTTTCTATTCGATTTTTTTCTATTCAATTCGATTCTTTCAATTCAATTCGATTCGATTCGATTCGATTCGATTCAATTCTTTTCGTTTCAAATCGATTCGTTTCAATTCGAGTCTTTTCAATTTGATGCTTTTCGATTCGGTTCGATTTGATATTTTTAATTTGATTCGAGTCTTTTCGATTCGATTCGATTCTTTTCAATTCGATTCTTTTCGATTCGAGTCTTTTTGATTCGATTCATTTCGATTCGATTCGATTCTTTTCAATCCGATTTGATGCTTTTCCATTTGATCTGATTTGTTTCATTTCGATTCTTTTCGATTCAATTCGATTCTTTTCGATTCCATTAAATTTGATTCGATTCTTTTCGATTCGATTAGATTCTTTTCGATTTGATTCCATTCAGTTCGATTCTTTTCGATTCGATTGGATTCTTTTCGATTTGATTCAATTCTTTCGATTCGATTTGATTTGATTCTTTTCGATTCGATTCAATACGATTCTTTTCATTTCGATTCTAATCGATTCTCTTCGATTCTTTTCGATTCGTTTCGATTCTATTCGATTTTTTTCGATTCTATTCTATTCGATTCATTTTGAATCATTTCGATTTGATTCTGTTCGAGTGGTTTCTATTAGATTCTTTTCGATTTGATTCAATTCGATTCGAGTCTTTTTGATTCGAGTCTTTTCGACTCGATGCAATTCAATACGATTCTTTTAGATTCGATTCGATTCGATTGTTTTCGTTTCGATTCGACTTTTTTTGATTCGATTCTTTTCGATTCGATTGTTTTCAATTCGATGGATTCGATTCTTTTCAATTCTATGCTATTCAAAGCGATTCTTTTGTATTTGATTCGATTCGATTGTTTTCTTTTTGATTCGGTTCGATTCGTTTCTTTTCGATTCGATTCAATTCTTTTCGATTCGATTCTTTTCGATTCGATTTGATTCTTTTCGATTCGATTCTATTCTATTCTTTTGTATTCCATTCGAATCGATTCGTTTTGATTGAATTCGATTCTTTTCGATTCGATTCAATTAGATTCTTTTCGATTGGATTCAATTTGTTTCGATTCGAATCAATTTGATTCTTTTCGATTGGATTCCATTCGATTCCTTTCGATTTGATTCAATTCGATTCTTTTCGATTCTATTCATTTCGATGATTTTCGTTGAGATTAGATTCTTTTCGATTTGATTTTTTTCGGTTCGAGTCGATTCATTTCGCTTATTTTGGTTACGATCAATTCAATTCGATTCTTTTTGATTTGATTTGATTCTATTCGATTTCTTTCGATTCTATTCTATTGTATTCTTTTCGATTCGATTCCATTCAATCCGATTCTTTTCGATTCGATTCGATTGTTTTAGATTTGATTCCATTCTTTCGATTCTATTTGATATGATTCTTTTCGATTCGATTTGATACGATACTTTTTATTTTGATTCGAATCGATTCTCTTCGGTTCGATTCGTTTTGATTCTTTTCGATTCAATTCTATTCGAATTTTTTCGATTTGATTCGATTCGATTCTTTTAGATTCTACTTGATTTGTTTCTTTTCGATTTGTTTTGATTCGATTCTTTTTGATTCATCTCGATTCGATTCGATTCTTTTGTTTCTTTTTTTATTTTTTTTATTTTTTTTATTCTTTTGTTTCGATTCGATTGTTTTCAATTCGAATCTTTTCGTTACATGGAATTCGATTCTTTTCGTTTGATTCTTTATGATTTTTTTCAACGCGATTCAATTCGATTCTTTTTTTATGATAGTCACAGAGAGAGAGAGGCAGAGACACAGGCAGAGGGAGTAGCAGGCTCCATGCACCGGGTGCCCGATGTGGGATTCGATCCCGGGTCTCCAGGAACGCGCCCTGGGCAAAGGCAGGCGCTAAACAGCTGTGCCACCCAGGGATCCCTCAATTCGATTCTTTTTTATTCGAATCTATTCGATTCTTTTTGATTCGATTTGATTCTATTCGTTTTTTTCAATTTGATTCGATTAGTTCCTTTTTGATTCAATTCAATTCATTTCTTTTGATTCAAATCAATTCGATTCTTTTGGATTCGATTCGATTCTTTTGGATTCGATTCTTTTGGATTCGAATCTAGTAGAATCTTTTCATTTCGATCGGATTCATTTCAATTCGATTCTTTTCGATTCGAATGTTTTCGAATCAATTCGATACTTTTTGATTCGATTCGATTCTTTTCGTGTCGATTTGATTCTTTTCGATTCGATTCTTTTCTATTTGAATCGATTCGATTCTTTTCATTTCGATTCGATTTGATTCAATTCGATTCTTTTCGATCAATTCAATTTGATTGTTTTCGATTTGATTCGATTCGATTCTTTTCTATTCTATTCAATTCGATTATTTTCCATTCGATGAAGCAATTGGATTCTTTTCGATTCGATTCGATTCTTTTCGATTCGATTCGACTCGATTTCATGCTTTTTGATTCGATTTGACTAGAATTTAATCGACTGATTCAATTTGATTCTTTTCTTTTCGGTTGGATTCTTTTCTATTCGAATATTTTCTATTCAATTCGATTCTTTCAATTCAATTCGATTCGATTCGATTCGATTCAATTCTTTTCGTTTCAAATCGATTCGTTTCAATTCGAGTCTTTTCAATTTGATGCTTTTCGATTCGGTTCGATTTGATATTTTTAATTTGATTCGAGTCTTTTCGATTCGATTCGATTCTTTTCATTTCGATTCTTTTCGATTCGAGTCTTTTTGATTCGATTCATTTCGATTCGATTCGATTCTTTTCAATCCGATTTGATGCTTTTCCATTTGATCTGATTTGTTTCATTTCGATTCTTTTCGATTCAATTCGATTCTTTTCGATTCCATTAAATTTGATTCGATTCTTTTCGATTCGATTAGATTCTTTTCGATTTGATTCCATTCAGTTCGATTCTTTTCGATTCGATTGGATTCTTTTCGATTTGATTCAATTCTTTCGATTCGATTTGATTTGATTCTTTTCGATTCGATTCAATACGATTCTTTTCATTTCGATTCTAATCGATTCTCTTCGATTCTTTTCGATTCGTTTCGATTCTATTCGATTTTTTTCGATTCTATTCTATTCGATTCATTTTGAATCATTTCGATTTGATTCTGTTCGAGTGGTTTCTATTAGATTCTTTTCGATTTGATTCAATTCGATTCGAGTCTTTTTGATTCGAGTCTTTTCGACTCGATGCAATTCAATACGATTCTTTTAGATTCGATTCGATTCGATTGTTTTCGTTTCGATTCGACTTTTTTTGATTCGATTCTTTTCGATTCGATTGTTTTCAATTCGATGGATTCGATTCTTTTCAATTCTATGCTATTCAAAGCGATTCTTTTGTATTTGATTCGATTCGATTGTTTTCTTTTTGATTCGGTTCGATTCGTTTCTTTTCGATTCGATTCAATTCTTTTCGATTCGATTCTTTTCGATTCGATTTGATTCTTTTCGATTCGATTCTATTCTATTCTTTTGTATTCCATTCGAATCGATTCGTTTTGATTGAATTCGATTCTTTTCGATTCGATTCAATTAGATTCTTTTCGATTGGATTCAATTTGTTTCGATTCGAATCAATTTGATTCTTTTCGATTGGATTCCATTCGATTCCTTTCGATTTGATTCAATTCGATTCTTTTCGATTCTATTCATTTCGATGATTTTCGTTGAGATTAGATTCTTTTCGATTTGATTTTTTTCGGTTCGAGTCGATTCATTTCGCTTATTTTGGTTACGATCAATTCAATTCGATTCTTTTTGATTTGATTTGATTCTATTCGATTTCTTTCGATTCTATTCTATTGTATTCTTTTCGATTCGATTCCATTCAATCTGATTCTTTTCGATTCGATTCGATTGTTTTAGATTTGATTCCATTCTTTCGATTCTATTTGATATGATTCTTTTCGATTCGATTTGATACGATACTTTTTATTTTGATTCGAATCGATTCTCTTCGGTTCGATTCGTTTTGATTTTCGATTCAATTCTATTCGAATTTTTTCGATTTGATTCGATTCGATTCTTTTAGATTCTACTTGATTTGTTTCTTTTCGATTTGTTTTGATTCGATTCTTTTTGATTCATCTCGATTCGATTCGATTCTTTTGTTTCTTTTTTTATTTTTTTTTATTTTTTTTATTCTTTTGTTTCGATTCGATTGTTTTCAATTCGAATCTTTTCGTTACATGGAATTCGATTCTTTTCGTTTGATTCTTTATGATTTTTTTCAACGCGATTCAATTCGATTCTTTTTTTATGATAGTCACAGAGAGAGAGAGGCAGAGACACAGGCAGAGGGAGTAGCAGGCTCCATGCACCGGGTGCCCGATGTGGGATTCGATCCCGGGTCTCCAGGAACGCGCCCTGGGCAAAGGCAGGCGCTAAACAGCTGTGCCACCCAGGGATCCCTCAGTTCGATTCTTTTTTATTCGAATCTATTCCATTCTTTTTGATTCGATTTGATTCTATTCGTTTTTTTCGATTTGATTCGATTAGTTCCTTTTTGATTCAATTCAATTCATTTCTTTTGATTCAAATCAATTCGATTCTTTTGGATTCGATTCGATTCTTTTGGATTCGATTCTTTTGGATTCGAATCTAGTAGAATCTTTTCATTTCGATCGGATTCATTTCAATTCGATTCTTTTCGATTCGAATGTTTTCGAATCAATTCGATACTTTTTGATTCGATTCGATTCTTTTCGTGTCGATTTGATTCTTTTCGATTCGATTCTTTTCTATTTGAATCGATTCGATTCTTTTCATTTCGATTCGATTTGATTCAATTCGATTCTTTTCGATCAATTCAATTTGATTGTTTTCGATTTGATTCGATTCGATTCTTTTCTATTCTATTCAATTCGATTATTTTCCATTCGATGAAGCAATTGGATTCTTTTCGATTCGTTTCGATTCTTTTCGATTCGATTCGACTCGATTTCATGCTTTTTGATTCGATTCGACTAGAATTTAATCGACTGATTCAATTTGATTCTTTTCTTTTCGGTTGGATTTTTTTCTATTCGATTTTTTTCTATTCAATTCGATTCTTTCAATATAATTCGATTCGATTCGATTCGATTTGATTCAATTCTTTTCGTTTCAAATCGATTCGTTTCAATTCGAGTCTTTTCAATTTGATGCTTTTCGATTCGGTTCGATTTCATATTTTTAATTTGATTCGAGTCTTTTCGATTCGATTCGATTCTTCTCAATTCGATTCTTTTCGATTCGATTCTTTTTGATTCGATTCATTTCGATTCGATTCGATTCTTTTCAATCCGATTTGATGCTTTTCCATTTGATCTGATTTGTTTCATTTCGATTCTTTTCGATTCATTTCGATTCTTTTCGATTCCATTAAATTTGATTCGATTCTTTTCGATTCGATTAGATTCTTTTCGATTTGATTCCATTCAGTTCGATCCTTTTCGATTCGATTGGATTCTTTTCGATTTGATTCAATTCTTTCGATTCGATTTGATTTGATTCTTTTCTATTCGATTCAATACGATTCTTTTCATTTCGATTCTAATCGATTCTCTTCGATTCGTTTCGATTCTATTCGATTTTTTTCGATTCTATTCTATTCGATTCATTTTGAATCATTTCCATTTGATTCTGTTCGAGTGGTTTCTATTAGATTCTTTTCGATTTGATTCAATTCGATTCGAGTCTTTTTGATTCGAGTCTTTTCAACTCGATGCAATTCAATACGATACTTTTAGATTCGATTCGATTCGATTGTTTTCGTTTCGATTCGACTTTTTTTGATTCGATTCTTTTCGATTCGATTGTTTTCAATTCGATTGATTCGATTTTTTTCAATTCTATGCTATTCAAAGCGATTCTTTTGTATTTGATTCGATTCGATTGTTTTCTTTTTGATTCGGTTCGATTCGTTTCTTTTCGATTCGATTCAATTCTTTTCGATTCGATTCTTTTCGATTCGATTTGATTCTTTTCGATTCGATTCTATTCTATTCTTTTGTATTCCATTCGAATCGATTCGTTTTGATTGAATTCGATTCTTTTCGATTCGATTCAATTAGATTCTTTTCGATTGGATTCAATTTGTTTCGATTCGAATCAATTTGATTCTTTTCGATTGGATTCCATTCGATTCCTTTCGATTTGATTCAATTCGATTCTTTTCGATTCTATTCATTTCGATGATTTTCGTTGAGATTAGATTCTTTTCGATTTGATTTTTTTCGGTTCGAGTCGATTCATTTCGCTTATTTTGGTTACGATCAATTCAATTCGATTCTTTTTGATTTGATTTGATTCTATTCGATTTCTTTCGATTCTATTCTATTGTATTCTTTTCGATTCGATTCCATTCAATCCGATTCTTTTCGATTCGATTCGATTGTTTTAGATTTGATTCCATTCTTTCGATTCTATTTGATATGATTCTTTTCGATTCGATTTGATACGATACTTTTTATTTTGATTCGAATCGATTCTCTTCGGTTCGATTCGTTTTGATTTTCGATTCAATTCTATTCGAATTTTTTCGATTTGATTCGATTCGATTCTTTTAGATTCTACTTGATTTGTTTCTTTTCGATTTGTTTTGATTCGATTCTTTTTGATTCATCTCGATTCGATTCGATTCTTTTGTTTCTTTTTTTATTTTTTTTATTTTTTTTATTCTTTTGTTTCGATTCGATTGTTTTCAATTCGAATCTTTTCGTTACATGGAATTCGATTCTTTTCGTTTGATTCTTTATGATTTTTTTCAACGCGATTCAATTCGATTCTTTTTTTATGATAGTCACAGAGAGAGAGAGGCAGAGACACAGGCAGAGGGAGTAGCAGGCTCCATGCACCGGGTGCCCGATGTGGGATTCGATCCCGGGTCTCCAGGAACGCGCCCTGGGCAAAGGCAGGCGCTAAACAGCTGTGCCACCCAGGGATCCCTCAGTTCGATTCTTTTTATTCGAATCTATTCGATTCTTTTTGATTCGATTTGATTCTATTCGTTTTTTTCGATTTGATTCGATTAGTTCCTTTTTGATTCAATTCAATTCATTTCTTTTGATTCAAATCAATTCGATTCTTTTGGATTCGATTCGATTCTTTTGGATTCGATTCTTTTGGATTCGAATCTAGTAGAATCTTTTCATTTCGATCGGATTCATTTCAATTCGATTCTTTTCGATTCGAATGTTTTCGAATCAATTCGATACTTTTTGATTCGATTCGATTCTTTTCGTGTCGATTTGATTCTTTTCGATTCGATTCTTTTCTATTTGAATCGATTCGATTCTTTTCATTTCGATTCGATTTGATTCAATTCGATTCTTTTCGATCAATTCAATTTGATTGTTTTCGATTTGATTCGATTCGATTCTTTTCTATTCTATTCAATTCGATTATTTTCCATTCGATGAAGCAATTGGATTCTTTTCGATTCGATTCGATTCTTTTCGATTCGATTCGACTCGATTTCATGCTTTTTGATTCGATTCGACTAGAATTTAATCGACTGATTCAATTTGATTCTTTTCTTTTCGGTTGGATTCTTTTCTATTCGATTTTTTTCTATTCAATTCGATTCTTTCAATTCAATTCGATTCGATTCGATTCGATTCAATTCTTTTCGTTTCAAATCGATTCGTTTCAATTCGAGTCTTTTCAATTTGATGCTTTTCGATTCGGTTCGATTTGATATTTTTAATTTGATTCGAGTCTTTTCGATTCGATTCGATTCTTTTCAATTCGATTCTTTTCGATTCGAGTCTTTTTGATTCGATTCATTTCGATTCGATTCGATTCTTTTCAATCCGATTTGATGCTTTTCCATTTGATCTGATTTGTTTCATTTCGATTCTTTTCGATTCAATTCGATTCTTTTCGATTCCATTAAATTTGATTCGATTCTTTTCGATTCGATTAGATTCTTTTCGATTTGATTCCATTCAGTTCGATTCTTTTCGATTCGATTGGATTCTTTTCGATTTGATTCAATTCTTTCGATTCGATTTGATTTGATTCTTTTCGATTCGATTCAATACGATTCTTTTCATTTCGATTCTAATCGATTCTCTTCGATTCTTTTCGATTCGTTTCGATTCTATTCGATTTTTTTCGATTCTATTCTATTCGATTCATTTTGAATCATTTCCATTTGATTCTGTTCGAGTGGTTTCTATTAGATTCTTTTCGATTTGATTCAATTCGATTCGAGTCTTTTTGATTCGAGTCTTTTCGACTCGATGCAATTCAATACGATTCTTTTAGATTCGATTCGATTCGATTGTTTTCGTTTCGATTCGACTTTTTTTGATTCGATTCTTTTCGATTCGATTGTTTTCAATTCGATTGATTCGATTCTTTTCAATTCTATGCTATTCAAAGCGATTCTTTTGTATTTGATTCGATTCGATTGTTTTCTTTTTGATTCGGTTCGATTCGTTTCTTTTCGATTCGATTCAATTCTTTTCGATTCGATTCTTTTCGATTCGATTTGATTCTTTTCGATTCGATTCTATTCTATTCTTTTGTATTCCATTCGAATCGATTCGTTTTGATTGAATTCGATTCTTTTCGATTCGATTCAATTAGATTCTTTTCGATTGGATTCAATTTGTTTCGATTCGAATCAATTTGATTCTTTTCGATTGGATTCCATTCGATTCCTTTCGATTTGATTCAATTCGATTCTTTTCGATTCTATTCATTTCAATGATTTTCGTTGAGATTAGATTCTTTTCGATTTGATTTTTTTCGGTTCGAGTCGATTCATTTCGCTTATTTTGGTTACGATCAATTCAATTCGATTCTTTTTGATTTGATTTGATTCTATTCGATTTCTTTCGATTCTATTCTATTGTATTCTTTTCGATTCGATTCCATTCAATCCGATTCTTTTCGATTCGATTCGATTGTTTTAGATTTGATTCCATTCTTTCGATTCTATTTGATATGATTCTTTTCGATTCGATTTGATACGATACTTTTTATTTTGATTCGAATCGATTCTCTTCGGTTCGATTCGTTTTGATTTTCGATTCAATTCTATTCGAATTTTTTCGATTTGATTCGATTCGATTCTTTTAGATTCTACTTGATTTGTTTCTTTTCGATTTGTTTTGATTCGATTCTTTTTGATTCATCTCGATTCGATTCGATTCTTTTGTTTCTTTTTTTATTTTTTTTATTTTTTTTATTCTTTTGTTTCGATTCGATTGTTTTCAATTCGAATCTTTTCGTTACATGGAATTCGATTCTTTTCGTTTGATTCTTTATGATTTTTTTCAACGCGATTCAATTCGATTCTTTTTTTATGATAGTCACAGAGAGAGAGAGGCAGAGACACAGGCAGAGGGAGTAGCAGGCTCCATGCACCGGGTGCCCGATGTGGGATTCGATCCCGGGTCTCCAGGAACGCGCCCTGGGCAAAGGCAGGCGCTAAACAGCTGTGCCACCCAGGGATCCCTCAGTTCGATTCTTTTTTATTCGAATCTATTCGATTCTTTTTGATTCGATTTGATTCTATTCGTTTTTTTCGATTTGATTCGATTAGTTCCTTTTTGATTCAATTCAATTCATTTCTTTTGATTCAAATCAATTCGATTCTTTTGGATTCGATTCGATTCTTTTGGATTCGATTCTTTTGGATTCGAATCTAGTAGAATCTTTTCATTTCGATCGGATTCATTTCAATTCGATTCTTTTCGATTCGAATGTTTTCGAATCAATTCGATACTTTTTGATTCGATTCGATTCTTTTCGTGTCGATTTGATTCTTTTCGATTCGATTCTTTTCTATTTGAATCGATTCGATTCTTTTCATTTCGATTCGATTTGATTCAATTCGATTCTTTTCGATCAATTCAATTTGATTGTTTTCGATTTGATTCGATTCGATTCTTTTCTATTCTATTCAATTCGATTATTTTCCATTCGATGAAGCAATTGGATTCTTTTCGATTCGATTCGATTCTTTTCGATTCGATTCGACTCGATTTCATGCTTTTTGATTCGATTCGACTAGAATTTAATCGACTGATTCAATTTGATTCTTTTCTTTTCGGTTGGATTCTTTTCTATTCGATTTTTTTCTATTCAATTCGATTCTTTCAATTCAATTTGATTCGATTCGATTCGATTCAATTCTTTTCGTTTCAAATCGATTCGTTTCAATTTGAGTCTTTTCAATTTGATGCTTTTCGATTCGGTTCGACTTGATATTTTTAATTTGATTCGAGTCTTTTCGGTTCGATTCGATTCTTTTCAATTCGATTCTTTTCGATTCGATTCTTTTGATTCAATTCATTTCGATTCGATTCGATTCTTTTCAATCCGATTTGATGCTTTTCCATTTGATCTGATTTGTTTCATTTCGATTCTTTTCGATTCAATTCGATTCTTTTCGATTCCATTAAATTTGATTCGATTCTTTTCGATTCGATTAGATTCTTTTCGATTTGATTCCATTCAGTTCGATTCTTTTCGATTCGATTGGATTCTTTTCGATTTGATTCAATTCTTTGGATTCGATTTGATTTGATTCTTTTCGATTCGATTCAATACGATTCTTTTCATTTCGATTCTAATCGATTCTCTTCGATTCAATTTGTTTCGATTCGTTTCGATTCTATTCGATTTTTTTCGATTCTATTCTATTCGATTCATTTTGAATCATTTCGATTTGATTCTGTTCGAGTGGTTTCTATTAGATTCTTTTCGATTTGATTCAATTCGATTCGAGTCTTTTTGATTCGAGTCTTTTCGACTCGATGCAATTCAATACGATTCTTTTAGATTCGATTCGATTCGATTGTTTACGTTTCGATTTGACTTTTTTTGATTCGATTCTTTTCGATTCGATTGTTTTCAATTCGATTGATTCGATTCTTTTCAATTCTATGCTATTCAAAGCGATTCTTTTGTATTTGATTCGATTCGATTGTTTTCTTTTTGATTCGGTTCGATTCGTTTCTTTTCGATTCGATTCAATTCTTTTCGATTCGATTCTTTTCGATTCGATTTGATTCTTTTCGATTCGATTCTATTCTATTCTTTTGTATTCCATTCGAATCGATTCGTTTTGATTGAATTCGATTCTTTTCGATTCGATTCAATTAGATTCTTTTCGATTGGATTCAATTTGTTTCGATTCGAATCAATTTGATTCTTTTCGATTGGATTCCATTCGATTCCTTTCGATTTGATTCAATTCGATTCTTTTCGATTCTATTCATTTCGATGATTTTCGTTGAGATTAGATTCTTTTCGATTTGATTTTTTTCGGTTCGAGTCGATTCATTTCGCTTATTTTGGTTACGATCAATTCAATTCGATTCTTTTTGATTTGATTTGATTCTATTCGATTTCTTTCGATTCTATTCTATTGTATTCTTTTCGATTCGATTCCATTCAATCCGATTCTTTTCGATTCGATTCGATTGTTTTAGATTTGATTCCATTCTTTCGATTCTATTTGATATGATTCTTTTCGATTCGATTTGATACGATACTTTTTATTTTGATTCGAATCGATTCTCTTCGGTTCGATTCGTTTTGATTTTCCATTCAATTCTATTCGAATTTTTTCGATTTGATTCGATTCGATTCTTTTAGATTCTACTTGATTTGTTTCTTTTCGATTTGTTTTGATTCGATTCTTTTTGATTCATCTCGATTCGATTCGATTCTTTTGTTTCTTTTTTTATTTTTTTTATTTTTTTTATTCTTTTGTTTCGATTCGATTGTTTTCAATTCGAATCTTTTCGTTACATGGAATTCGATTCTTTTCGTTTGATTCTTTATGATTTTTTTCAACGCGATTCAATTCGATTCTTTTTTTATGATAGTCACAGAGAGAGAGAGGCAGAGACACAGGCAGAGGGAGTAGCAGGCTCCATGCACCGGGTGCCCGATGTGGGATTCGATCCCGGGTCTCCAGGAACGCGCCCTGGGCAAAGGCAGGCGCTAAACAGCTGTGCCACCCAGGGATCCCTCAGTTCGATTCTTTTTATTCGAATCTATTCGATTCTTTTTGATTCGATTTGATTCTATTCGTTTTTTTCGATTTGATTCGATTAGTTCCTTTTTGATTCAATTCAATTCATTTCTTTTGATTCAAATCAATTCGATTCTTTTGGATTCGATTCGATTCTTTTGGATTCGATTCTTTTGGATTCGAATCTAGTAGAATCTTTTCATTTCGATCGGATTCATTTCAATTCGATTCTTTTCGATTCGAATGTTTTCGAATCAATTCGATACTTTTTGATTCGATTCGATTCTTTTCGTGTCGATTTGATTCTTTTCGATTCGATTCTTTTCTATTTGAATCGATTCGATTCTTTTCATTTCGATTCGATTTGATTCAATTCGATTCTTTTCGATCAATTCAATTTGATTGTTTTCGATTTGATTCGATTCGATTCTTTTCTATTCTATTCAATTCGATTATTTTCCATTCGATGAAGCAATTGGATTCTTTTCGATTCGATTCGATTCTTTTCGATTCGATTCGACTCGATTTCATGCTTTTTGATTCGATTCGACTAGAATTTAATCGACTGATTCAATTTGATTCTTTTCTTTTCGGTTGGATTCTTTTCTATTCGATTTTTTTCTATTCAATTCGATTCTTTCAATTCAATTCGATTCGATTCGATTCGATTCAATTCTTTTCGTTTCAAATCGATTCGTTTCAATTCGAGTCTTTTCAATTTGATGCTTTTCGATTCGGTTCGATTTGATATTTTTAATTTGATTCGAGTCTTTTCGATTCGATTCGATTCTTTTCAATTCGATTCTTTTCGATTCGAGTCTTTTTGATTCGATTCATTTCGATTCGATTCGATTCTTTTCACTCCGATTTGATGCTTTTCCATTTGATCTGATTTGTTTCATTTCGATTCTTTTCGATTCAATTCGATTCTTTTCGATTCCATTAAATTTGATTCGATTCTTTTCGATTCGATTAGATTCTTTTCGATTTGATTCCATTCAGTTCGATTCTTTTCGATTCGATTGGATTCTTTTCGATTTGATTCAATTCTTTCGATTCGATTTGATTTGATTCTTTTCGATTCGATTCAATACGATTCTTTTCATTTCGATTCTAATCGATTCTCTTCGATTCTTTTCGATTCGTTTCGATTCTATTCGATTTTTTTCGATTCTATTCTATTCGATTCATTTTGAATCATTTCGATTTGATTCTGTTCGAGTGGTTTCTATTAGATTCTTTTCGATTTGATTCAATTCGATTCGAGTCTTTTTGATTTGAGTCTTTTCGACTCGATGCAATTCAATACGATTCTTTTAGATTCGATTCGATTCGATTGCTTTCGTTTCGATTCGACTTTTTTTGATTCAATTCTTTTCGATTCGATTGTTTTCAATTCGATTGATTCGATTCTTTTCAATTCTATGCTATTCAAAGCGATTCTTTTGTATTTGATTCGATTCGATTGTTTTCTTTTTGATTCGGTTCGATTCGTTTCTTTTCGATTCGATTCAATTCTTTTCGATTCGATTCTTTTCGATTCGATTTGATTCTTTTCGATTCGATTCTATTCTATTCTTTTGTATTCCATTCGAATCGATTCGTTTTGATTGAATTCGATTCTTTTCGATTCGATTCAATTAGATTCTTTTCGATTGGATTCAATTTGTTTCGATTCGAATCAATTTGATTCTTTTCGATTGGATTCCATTCGATTCCTTTCGATTTGATTCAATTCGATTCTTTTCGATTCTATTCATTTCGATGATTTTCGTTGAGATTAGATTCTTTTCGATTTGATTTTTTTCGGTTCGAGTCGATTCATTTCGCTTATTTTGGTTACGATCAATTCAATTCGATTCTTTTTGATTTGATTTGATTCTATTCGATTTCTTTCGATTCTATTCTATTGTATTCTTTTCGATTCGATTCCATTCAATCCGATTCTTTTCGATTCGATTCGATTGTTTTAGATTTGATTCCATTCTTTCGATTCTATTTGATATGATTCTTTTCGATTCGATTTGATGCGATACTCTTTATTTTGATTCGAATCGATTCTCTTCGGTTCGATTCGTTTTGATTTTCGATTCAATTCTATTCGAATTTTTTCGATTTGATTCGATTCGATTCTTTTAGATTCTACTTGATTTGTTTCTTTTCGATTTGTTTTGATTCGATTCTTTTTGATTCATCTCGATTCGATTCGATTCTTTTGTTTCTTTTTTTATTTTTTTTATTTTTTTTATTCTTTTGTTTCGATTCGATTGTTTTCAATTCGAATCTTTTCGTTACATGGAATTCGATTCTTTTCGTTTGATTCTTTATGATTTTTTTCAACGCGATTCAATTTGATTCTTTTTTTATGATAGTCACAGAGAGAGAGAGGCAGAGACACAGGCAGAGGGAGTAGCAGGCTCCATGCACCGGGTGCCCGATGTGGGATTCGATCCCGGGTCTCCAGGAACGCGCCCTGGGCAAAGGCAGGCGCTAAACAGCTGTGCCACCCAGGGATCCCTCAGTTCGATTCTTTTTTATTCGAATCTATTCGATTCTTTTTGATTCGATTTGATTCTATTCGTTTTTTTCGATTTGATTCGATTAGTTCCTTTTTGATTCAATTCAATTCATTTCTTTTGATTCAAATCAATTCGATTCTTTTGGATTCGATTCGATTCTTTTGGATTCGATTCTTTTGGATTCGAATCTAGTAGAATCTTTTCATTTCGATCGGATTCATTTCAATTCGATTCTTTTCGATTCGAATGTTTTCGAATCAATTCGATACTTTTTGATTCGATTCGATTCTTTTCGTGTCGATTTGATTCTTTTCGATTCGATTCTTTTCTATTTGAATCGATTCGATTCTTTTCATTTCGATTCGATTTGATTCAATTCGATTCTTTTCGATCAATTCAATTTGATTGTTTTCGATTTGATTCGATTCGATTCTTTTCTATTCTATTCAATTCGATTATTTTCCATTCGATGAAGCAATTGGATTCTTTTCGATTCGATTCGATTCTTTTCGATTCGATTCGACTCGATTTCATGCTTTTTGATTCGATTCGACTAGAATTTAATCGACTGATTCAATTTGATTCTTTTCTTTTCGGTTGGATTCTTTTCTATTCGATTTTTTTCTATTCAATTCGATTCTTTCAATTCAATTTGATTCGATTCGATTCGATTCAATTCTTTTCGTTTCAAATCGATTCGTTTCAATTTGAGTCTTTTCAATTTGATGCTTTTCGATTCGGTTCGATTTGATATTTTTAATTTGATTCGAGTCTTTTCGGTTCGATTCGATTCTTTTCAATTCGATTCTTTTCGATTCGATTCTTTTGATTCAATTCATTTCGATTCGATTCGATTCTTTTCAATCCGATTTGATGCTTTTCCATTTGATCTGATTTGTTTCATTTCGATTCTTTTCGATTCAATTCGATTCTTTTCGATTCCATTAAATTTGATTCGATTCTTTTCGATTCGATTAGATTCTTTTCGATTTGATTCCATTCAGTTCGATTCTTTTCGATTCGATTGGATTCTTTTCGATTTGATTCAATTCTTTGGATTCGATTTGATTTGATTCTTTTCGATTCGATTCAATACGATTCTTTTCATTTCGATTCTAATCGATTCTCTTCGATTCAATTTGTTTCGATTCGTTTCGATTCTATTCGATTTTTTTCGATTCTATTCTATTCGATTCATTTTGAATCATTTCGATTTGATTCTGTTCGAGTGGTTTCTATTAGATTCTTTTCGATTTGATTCAATTCGATTCGAGTCTTTTTGATTCGAGTCTTTTCGACTCGATGCAATTCAATACGATTCTTTTAGATTCGATTCGATTCGATTGTTTACGTTTCGATTTGACTTTTTTTGATTCGATTCTTTTCGATTCGATTGTTTTCAATTCGATTGATTCGATTCTTTTCAATTCTATGCTATTCAAAGCGATTCTTTTGTATTTGATTCGATTCGATTGTTTTCTTTTTGATTCGGTTCGATTCGTTTCTTTTCGATTCGATTCAATTCTTTTCGATTCGATTCTTTTCGATTCGATTTGATTCTTTTCGATTCGATTCTATTCTATTCTTTTGTATTCCATTCGAATCGATTCGTTTTGATTGAATTCGATTCTTTTCGATTCGATTCAATTAGATTCTTTTCGATTGGATTCAATTTGTTTCGATTCGAATCAATTTGATTCTTTTCGATTGGATTCCATTCGATTCCTTTCGATTTGATTCAATTCGATTCTTTTCGATTCTATTCATTTCGATGATTTTCGTTGAGATTAGATTCTTTTCGATTTGATTTTTTTCGGTTCGAGTCGATTCATTTCGCTTATTTTGGTTACGATCAATTCAATTCGATTCTTTTTGATTTGATTTGATTCTATTCGATTTCTTTCGATTCTATTCTATTGTATTCTTTTCGATTCGATTCCATTCAATCCGATTCTTTTCGATTCGATTCGATTGTTTTAGATTTGATTCCATTCTTTCGATTCTATTTGATATGATTCTTTTCGATTCGATTTGATACGATACTTTTTATTTTGATTCGAATCGATTCTCTTCGGTTCGATTCGTTTTGATTTTCGATTCAATTCTATTCGAATTTTTTCGATTTGATTCGATTCGATTCTTTTAGATTCTACTTGATTTGTTTCTTTTCGATTTGTTTTGATTCGATTCTTTTTGATTCATCTCGATTCGATTCGATTCTTTTGTTTCTTTTTTTATTTTTTTTATTTTTTTTATTCTTTTGTTTCGATTCGATTGTTTTCAATTCGAATCTTTTCGTTACATGGAATTCGATTCTTTTCGTTTGATTCTTTATGATTTTTTTCAACGCGATTCAATTCGATTCTTTTTTTATGATAGTCACAGAGAGAGAGAGGCAGAGACACAGGCAGAGGGAGTAGCAGGCTCCATGCACCGGGTGCCCGATGTGGGATTCGATCCCGGGTCTCCAGGAACGCGCCCTGGGCAAAGGCAGGCGCTAAACAGCTGTGCCACCCAGGGATCCCTCAGTTCGATTCTTTTTATTCGAATCTATTCGATTCTTTTTGATTCGATTTGATTCTATTCGTTTTTTTCGATTTGATTCGATTAGTTCCTTTTTGATTCAATTCAATTCATTTCTTTTGATTCAAATCAATTCGATTCTTTTGGATTCGATTCGATTCTTTTGGATTCGATTCTTTTGGATTCGAATCTAGTAGAATCTTTTCATTTCGATCGGATTCATTTCAATTCGATTCTTTTCGATTCGAATGTTTTCGAATCAATTCGATACTTTTTGATTCGATTCGATTCTTTTCGTGTCGATTTGATTCTTTTCGATTCGATTCTTTTCTATTTGAATCGATTCGATTCTTTTCATTTCGATTCGATTTGATTCAATTCGATTCTTTTCGATCAATTCAATTTGATTGTTTTCGATTTGATTCGATTCGATTCTTTTCTATTCTATTCAATTCGATTATTTTCCATTCGATGAAGCAATTGGATTCTTTTCGATTCGATTCGATTCTTTTCGATTCGATTCGACTCGATTTCATGCTTTTTGATTCGATTCGACTAGAATTTAATCGACTGATTCAATTTGATTCTTTTCTTTTCGGTTGGATTCTTTTCTATTCGATTTTTTTCTATTCAATTCGATTCTTTCAATTCAATTCGATTCGATTCGATTCGATTCAATTCTTTTCGTTTCAAATCGATTCGTTTCAATTCGAGTCTTTTCAATTTGATGCTTTTCGATTCGGTTCGATTTGATATTTTTAATTTGATTCGAGTCTTTTCGATTCGATTCGATTCTTTTCAATTCGATTCTTTTCGATTCGAGTCTTTTTGATTCGATTCATTTCGATTCGATTCGATTCTTTTCACTCCGATTTGATGCTTTTCCATTTGATCTGATTTGTTTCATTTCGATTCTTTTCGATTCAATTCGATTCTTTTCGATTCCATTAAATTTGATTCGATTCTTTTCGATTCGATTAGATTCTTTTCGATTTGATTCCATTCAGTTCGATTCTTTTCGATTCGATTGGATTCTTTTCGATTTGATTCAATTCTTTCGATTCGATTTGATTTGATTCTTTTCGATTCGATTCAATACGATTCTTTTCATTTCGATTCTAATCGATTCTCTTCGATTCTTTTCGATTCGTTTCGATTCTATTCGATTTTTTTCGATTCTATTCTATTCGATTCATTTTGAATCATTTCGATTTGATTCTGTTCGAGTGGTTTCTATTAGATTCTTTTCGATTTGATTCAATTCGATTCGAGTCTTTTTGATTTGAGTCTTTTCGACTCGATGCAATTCAATACGATTCTTTTAGATTCGATTCGATTCGATTGCTTTCGTTTCGATTCGACTTTTTTTGATTCAATTCTTTTCGATTCGATTGTTTTCAATTCGATTGATTCGATTCTTTTCAATTCTATGCTATTCAAAGCGATTCTTTTGTATTTGATTCGATTCGATTGTTTTCTTTTTGATTCGGTTCGATTCGTTTCTTTTCGATTCGATTCAATTCTTTTCGATTCGATTCTTTTCGATTCGATTTGATTCTTTTCGATTCGATTCTATTCTATTCTTTTGTATTCCATTCGAATCGATTCGTTTTGATTGAATTCGATTCTTTTCGATTCGATTCAATTAGATTCTTTTCGATTGGATTCAATTTGTTTCGATTCGAATCAATTTGATTCTTTTCGATTGGATTCCATTCGATTCCTTTCGATTTGATTCAATTCGATTCTTTTCGATTCTATTCATTTCGATGATTTTCGTTGAGATTAGATTCTTTTCGATTTGATTTTTTTCGGTTCGAGTCGATTCATTTCGCTTATTTTGGTTACGATCAATTCAATTCGATTCTTTTTGATTTGATTTGATTCTATTCGATTTCTTTCGATTCTATTCTATTGTATTCTTTTCGATTCGATTCCATTCAATCCGATTCTTTTCGATTCGATTCGATTGTTTTAGATTTGATTCCATTCTTTCGATTCTATTTGATATGATTCTTTTCGATTCGATTTGATGCGATACTCTTTATTTTGATTCGAATCGATTCTCTTCGGTTCGATTCGTTTTGATTTTCGATTCAATTCTATTCGAATTTTTTCGATTTGATTCGATTCGATTCTTTTAGATTCTACTTGATTTGTTTCTTTTCGATTTGTTTTGATTCGATTCTTTTTGATTCATCTCGATTCGATTCGATTCTTTTGTTTCTTTTTTTATTTTTTTTATTTTTTTTATTCTTTTGTTTCGATTCGATTGTTTTCAATTCGAATCTTTTCGTTACATGGAATTCGATTCTTTTCGTTTGATTCTTTATGATTTTTTTCAACGCGATTCAATTTGATTCTTTTTTTATGATAGTCCCAGAGAGAGAGAGGCAGAGACACAGGCAGAGGGAGTAGCAGGCTCCATGCACCGGGTGCCCGATGTGGGATTCGATCCCGGGTCTCCAGGAACGCGCCCTGGGCAAAGGCAGGCGCTAAACAGCTGTGCCACCCAGGGATCCCTCAGTTCGATTCTTTTTTATTCGAATCTATTCGATTCTTTTTGATTCGATTTGATTCTATTCGTTTTTTTCGATTTGATTCGATTAGTTCCTTTTTGATTCAATTCAATTCATTTCTTTTGATTCAAATCAATTCGATTCTTTTGGATTCGATTCGATTCTTTTGGATTCGATTCTTTTGGATTCGAATCTAGTAGAATCTTTTCATTTCGATCGGATTCATTTCAATTCGATTCTTTTCGATTCGAATGTTTTCGAATCAATTCGATACTTTTTGATTCGATTCGATTCTTTTCGTGTCGATTTGATTCTTTTCGATTCGATTCTTTTCTATTTGAATCGATTCGATTCTTTTCATTTCGATTCGATTTGATTCAATTCGATTCTTTTCGATCAATTCAATTTGATTGTTTTCGATTTGATTCGATTCGATTCTTTTCTATTCTATTCAATTCGATTATTTTCCATTCGATGAAGCAATTGGATTCTTTTCGATTCGATTCGATTCTTTTCGATTCGATTCGACTCGATTTCATGCTTTTTGATTCGATTCGACTAGAATTTAATCGACTGATTCAATTTGATTCTTTTCTTTTCGGTTGGATTCTTTTCTATTCGATTTTTTTCTATTCAATTCGATTCTTTCAATTCAATTTGATTCGATTCGATTCGATTCAATTCTTTTCGTTTCAAATCGATTCGTTTCAATTTGAGTCTTTTCAATTTGATGCTTTTCGATTCGGTTCGATTTGATATTTTTAATTTGATTCGAGTCTTTTCGGTTCGATTCGATTCTTTTCAATTCGATTCTTTTCGATTCGATTCTTTTGATTCAATTCATTTCGATTCGATTCGATTCTTTTCAATCCGATTTGATGCTTTTCCATTTGATCTGATTTGTTTCATTTCGATTCTTTTCGATTCAATTCGATTCTTTTCGATTCCATTAAATTTGATTCGATTCTTTTCGATTCGATTAGATTCTTTTCGATTTGATTCCATTCAGTTCGATTCTTTTCGATTCGATTGGATTCTTTTCGATTTGATTCAATTCTTTGGATTCGATTTGATTTGATTCTTTTCGATTCGATTCAATACGATTCTTTTCATTTCGATTCTAATCGATTCTCTTCGATTCAATTTGTTTCGATTCGTTTCGATTCTATTCGATTTTTTTCGATTCTATTCTATTCGATTCATTTTGAATCATTTCGATTTGATTCTGTTCGAGTGGTTTCTATTAGATTCTTTTCGATTTGATTCAATTCGATTCGAGTCTTTTTGATTCGAGTCTTTTCGACTCGATGCAATTCAATACGATTCTTTTAGATTCGATTCGATTCGATTGTTTACGTTTCGATTTGACTTTTTTTGATTCGATTCTTTTCGATTCGATTGTTTTCAATTCGATTGATTCGATTCTTTTCAATTCTATGCTATTCAAAGCGATTCTTTTGTATTTGATTCGATTCGATTGTTTTCTTTTTGATTCGGTTCGATTCGTTTCTTTTCGATTCGATTCAATTCTTTTCGATTCGATTCTTTTCGATTCGATTTGATTCTTTTCGATTCGATTCTATTCTATTCTTTTGTATTCCATTCGAATCGATTCGTTTTGATTGAATTCGATTCTTTTCGATTCGATTCAATTAGATTCTTTTCGATTGGATTCAATTTGTTTCGATTCGAATCAATTTGATTCTTTTCGATTGGATTCCATTCGATTCCTTTCGATTTGATTCAATTCGATTCTTTTCGATTCTATTCATTTCGATGATTTTCGTTGAGATTAGATTCTTTTCGATTTGATTTTTTTCGGTTCGAGTCGATTCATTTCGCTTATTTTGGTTACGATCAATTCAATTCGATTCTTTTTGATTTGATTTGATTCTATTCGATTTCTTTCGATTCTATTCTATTGTATTCTTTTCGATTCGATTCCATTCAATCCGATTCTTTTCGATTCGATTCGATTGTTTTAGATTTGATTCCATTCTTTCGATTCTATTTGATATGATTCTTTTCGATTCGATTTGATACGATACTTTTTATTTTGATTCGAATCGATTCTCTTCGGTTCGATTCGTTTTGATTTTCGATTCAATTCTATTCGAATTTTTTCGATTTGATTCGATTCGATTCTTTTAGATTCTACTTGATTTGTTTCTTTTCGATTTGTTTTGATTCGATTCTTTTTGATTCATCTCGATTCGATTCGATTCTTTTGTTTCTTTTTTTATTTTTTTTATTTTTTTTATTCTTTTGTTTCGATTCGATTGTTTTCAATTCGAATCTTTTCGTTACATGGAATTCGATTCTTTTCGTTTGATTCTTTATGATTTTTTTCAACGCGATTCAATTCGATTCTTTTTTTATGATAGTCACAGAGAGAGAGAGGCAGAGACACAGGCAGAGGGAGTAGCAGGCTCCATGCACCGGGTGCCCGATGTGGGATTCGATCCCGGGTCTCCAGGAACGCGCCCTGGGCAAAGGCAGGCGCTAAACAGCTGTGCCACCCAGGGATCCCTCAGTTCGATTCTTTTTATTCGAATCTATTCGATTCTTTTTGATTCGATTTGATTCTATTCGTTTTTTTCGATTTGATTCGATTAGTTCCTTTTTGATTCAATTCAATTCATTTCTTTTGATTCAAATCAATTCGATTCTTTTGGATTCGATTCGATTCTTTTGGATTCGATTCTTTTGGATTCGAATCTAGTAGAATCTTTTCATTTCGATCGGATTCATTTCAATTCGATTCTTTTCGATTCGAATGTTTTCGAATCAATTCGATACTTTTTGATTCGATTCGATTCTTTTCGTGTCGATTTGATTCTTTTCGATTCGATTCTTTTCTATTTGAATCGATTCGATTCTTTTCATTTCGATTCGATTTGATTCAATTCGATTCTTTTCGATCAATTCAATTTGATTGTTTTCGATTTGATTCGATTCGATTCTTTTCTATTCTATTCAATTCGATTATTTTCCATTCGATGAAGCAATTGGATTCTTTTCGATTCGATTCGATTCTTTTCGATTCGATTCGACTCGATTTCATGCTTTTTGATTCGATTCGACTAGAATTTAATCGACTGATTCAATTTGATTCTTTTCTTTTCGGTTGGATTCTTTTCTATTCGATTTTTTTCTATTCAATTCGATTCTTTCAATTCAATTCGATTCGATTCGATTCGATTCAATTCTTTTCGTTTCAAATCGATTCGTTTCAATTCGAGTCTTTTCAATTTGATGCTTTTCGATTCGGTTCGATTTGATATTTTTAATTTGATTCGAGTCTTTTCGATTCGATTCGATTCTTTTCAATTCGATTCTTTTCGATTCGAGTCTTTTTGATTCGATTCATTTCGATTCGATTCGATTCTTTTCACTCCGATTTGATGCTTTTCCATTTGATCTGATTTGTTTCATTTCGATTCTTTTCGATTCAATTCGATTCTTTTCGATTCCATTAAATTTGATTCGATTCTTTTCGATTCGATTAGATTCTTTTCGATTTGATTCCATTCAGTTCGATTCTTTTCGATTCGATTGGATTCTTTTCGATTTGATTCAATTCTTTCGATTCGATTTGATTTGATTCTTTTCGATTCGATTCAATACGATTCTTTTCATTTCGATTCTAATCGATTCTCTTCGATTCTTTTCGATTCGTTTCGATTCTATTCGATTTTTTTCGATTCTATTCTATTCGATTCATTTTGAATCATTTCGATTTGATTCTGTTCGAGTGGTTTCTATTAGATTCTTTTCGATTTGATTCAATTCGATTCGAGTCTTTTTGATTTGAGTCTTTTCGACTCGATGCAATTCAATACGATTCTTTTAGATTCGATTCGATTCGATTGCTTTCGTTTCGATTCGACTTTTTTTGATTCAATTCTTTTCGATTCGATTGTTTTCAATTCGATTGATTCGATTCTTTTCAATTCTATGCTATTCAAAGCGATTCTTTTGTATTTGATTCGATTCGATTGTTTTCTTTTTGATTCGGTTCGATTCGTTTCTTTTCGATTCGATTCAATTCTTTTCGATTCGATTCTTTTCGATTCGATTTGATTCTTTTCGATTCGATTCTATTCTATTCTTTTGTATTCCATTCGAATCGATTCGTTTTGATTGAATTCGATTCTTTTCGATTCGATTCAATTAGATTCTTTTCGATTGGATTCAATTTGTTTCGATTCGAATCAATTTGATTCTTTTCGATTGGATTCCATTCGATTCCTTTCGATTTGATTCAATTCGATTCTTTTCGATTCTATTCATTTCGATGATTTTCGTTGAGATTAGATTCTTTTCGATTTGATTTTTTTCGGTTCGAGTCGATTCATTTCGCTTATTTTGGTTACGATCAATTCAATTCGATTCTTTTTGATTTGATTTGATTCTATTCGATTTCTTTCGATTCTATTCTATTGTATTCTTTTCGATTCGATTCCATTCAATCCGATTCTTTTCGATTCGATTCGATTGTTTTAGATTTGATTCCATTCTTTCGATTCTATTTGATATGATTCTTTTCGATTCGATTTGATGCGATACTCTTTATTTTGATTCGAATCGATTCTCTTCGGTTCGATTCGTTTTGATTTTCGATTCAATTCTATTCGAATTTTTTCGATTTGATTCGATTCGATTCTTTTAGATTCTACTTGATTTGTTTCTTTTCGATTTGTTTTGATTCGATTCTTTTTGATTCATCTCGATTCGATTCGATTCTTTTGTTTCTTTTTTTATTTTTTTTATTTTTTTTATTCTTTTGTTTCGATTCGATTGTTTTCAATTCGAATCTTTTCGTTACATGGAATTCGATTCTTTTCGTTTGATTCTTTATGATTTTTTTCAACGCGATTCAATTTGATTCTTTTTTTATGATAGTCACAGAGAGAGAGAGGCAGAGACACAGGCAGAGGGAGTAGCAGGCTCCATGCACCGGGTGCCCGATGTGGGATTCGATCCCGGGTCTCCAGGAACGCGCCCTGGGCAAAGGCAGGCGCTAAACAGCTGTGCCACCCAGGGATCCCTCAGTTCGATTCTTTTTTATTCGAATCTATTCGATTCTTTTTGATTCGATTTGATTCTATTCGTTTTTTTCGATTTGATTCGATTAGTTCCTTTTTGATTCAATTCAATTCATTTCTTTTGATTCAAATCAATTCGATTCTTTTGGATTCGATTCGATTCTTTTGGATTCGATTCTTTTGGATTCGAATCTAGTAGAATCTTTTCATTTCGATCGGATTCATTTCAATTCGATTCTTTTCGATTCGAATGTTTTCGAATCAATTCGATACTTTTTGATTCGATTCGATTCTTTTCGTGTCGATTTGATTCTTTTCGATTCGATTCTTTTCTATTTGAATCGATTCGATTCTTTTCATTTCGATTCGATTTGATTCAATTCGATTCTTTTCGATCAATTCAATTTGATTGTTTTCGATTTGATTCGATTCGATTCTTTTCTATTCTATTCAATTCGATTATTTTCCATTCGATGAAGCAATTGGATTCTTTTCGATTCGATTCGATTCTTTTCGATTCGATTCGACTCGATTTCATGCTTTTTGATTCGATTCGACTAGAATTTAATCGACTGATTCAATTTGATTCTTTTCTTTTCGGTTGGATTCTTTTCTATTCGATTTTTTTCTATTCAATTCGATTCTTTCAATTCAATTCGATTCGATTCGATTCGATTCAATTCTTTTCGTTTCAAATCGATTCGTTTCAATTCGAGTCTTTTCAATTTGATGCTTTTCGATTCGGTTCGATTTGATATTTTTAATTTGATTCGAGTCTTTTCGATTCGATTCGATTCTTTTCAATTCGATTCTTTTCGATTCGATTCTTTTGATTCGATTCATTTCGATTCGATTCGATTCTTTTCAATCCGATTTGATGCTTTTCCATTTGATCTGATTTGTTTCATTTCGATTCTTTTCGATTCATTTCGATTCTTTTCGATTCCATTAAATTTGATTCGATTCTTTTCGATTCGATTAGATTCTTTTCGATTTGATTCCATTCAGTTCGATTCTTTTCGATTCGATTGGATTCTTTTCGATTTGATTCAATTCTTTCGATTCGATTTGATTTGATTCTTTTCGATTCGATTCAATACGATTCTTTTCATTTCGATTCTAATCGATTCTCTTCGATTCAATTTGTTTCGATTCGTTTCGATTCTATTCGATTTTTTTCGATTCTATTCTATTCGATTCATTTTGAATCATTTCCATTTGATTCTGTTCGAGTGGTTTCTATTAGATTCTTTTCGATTTGATTCAATTCGATTCGAGTCTTTTTGATTCGAGTCTTTTCGACTCGATGCAATTCAATACGATTCTTTTAGATTCGATTCGATTCGATTGTTTACGTTTCGATTTGACTTTTTTTGATTCGATTCTTTTCGATTCGATTGTTTTCAATTCGATTGATTCGATTCTTTTCAATTCTATGCTATTCAAAGCGATTCTTTTGTATTTGATTCGATTCGATTGTTTTCTTTTTGATTCGGTTCGATTCGTTTCTTTTCGATTCGATTCAATTCTTTTCGATTCGATTCTTTTCGATTCGATTTGATTCTTTTCGATTCGATTCTATTCTATTCTTTTGTATTCCATTCGAATCGATTCGTTTTGATTGAATTCGATTCTTTTCGATTCGATTCAATTAGATTCTTTTCGATTGGATTCAATTTGTTTCGATTCGAATCAATTTGATTCTTTTCGATTGGATTCCATTCGATTCCTTTCGATTTGATTCAATTCGATTCTTTTCGATTCTATTCATTTCGATGATTTTCGTTGAGATTAGATTCTTTTCGATTTGATTTTTTTCGGTTCGAGTCGATTCATTTCGCTTATTTTGGTTACGATCAATTCAATTCGATTCTTTTTGATTTGATTTGATTCTATTCGATTTCTTTCGATTCTATTCTATTGTATTCTTTTCGATTCGATTCCATTCAATCCGATTCTTTTCGATTCGATTCGATTGTTTTAGATTTGATTCCATTCTTTCGATTCTATTTGATATGATTCTTTTCGATTCGATTTGATACGATACTTTTTATTTTGATTCGAATCGATTCTCTTCGGTTCGATTCGTTTTGATTTTCGATTCAATTCTATTCGAATTTTTTCGATTTGATTCGATTCGATTCTTTTAGATTCTACTTGATTTGTTTCTTTTCGATTTGTTTTGATTCGATTCTTTTTGATTCATCTCGATTCGATTCGATTCTTTTGTTTCTTTTTTTATTTTTTTTATTTTTTTTATTCTTTTGTTTCGATTCGATTGTTTTCAATTCGAATCTTTTCGTTACATGGAATTCGATTCTTTTCGTTTGATTCTTTATGATTTTTTTCAACGCGATTCAATTCGATTCTTTTTTTATGATAGTCCCAGAGAGAGAGAGGCAGAGACACAGGCAGAGGGAGTAGCAGGCTCCATGCACCGGGTGCCCGATGTGGGATTCGATCCCGGGTCTCCAGGAACGCGCCCTGGGCAAAGGCAGGCGCTAAACAGCTGTGCCACCCAGGGATCCCTCAGTTCGATTCTTTTTTATTCGAATCTATTCGATTCTTTTTGATTCGATTTGATTCTATTCGTTTTTTTCAATTTGATTCGATTAGTTCCTTTTTGATTCAATTCAATTCATTTCTTTTGATTCAAATCAATTCGATTCTTTTGGATTCGATTCGATTCTTTTGGATTCGATTCTTTTGGATTCGAATCTAGTAGAATCTTTTCATTTCGATCGGATTCATTTCAATTCGATTCTTTTCGATTCGAATGTTTTCGAATCAATTCGATACTTTTTGATTCGATTCGATTCTTTTCGTGTCGATTTGATTCTTTTCGATTCGATTCTTTTCTATTTGAATCGATTCGATTCTTTTCATTTCGATTCGATTTGATTCAATTCGATTCTTTTCGATCAATTCAATTTGATTGTTTTCGATTTGATTCGATTCGATTCTTTTCTATTCTATTCAATTCGATTATTTTCCATTCGATGAAGCAATTGGATTCTTTTCGATTCGATTCGATTCTTTTCGATTCGATTCGACTCGATTTCATGCTTTTTGATTCGATTCGACTAGAATTTAATCGACTGATTCAATTTGATTCTTTTCTTTTCGGTTGGATTCTTTTCTATTCGATTTTTTTCTATTCAATTCGATTCTTTCAATTCAATTCGATTCGATTCGATTCGATTCAATTCTTTTCGTTTCAAATCGATTCGTTTCAATTCGAGTCTTTTCAATTTGATGCTTTTCGATTCGGTTCGATTTGATATTTTTAATTTGATTCGAGTCTTTTCGATTCGATTCGATTCTTTTCAATTCGATTCTTTTCGATTCGAGTCTTTTTGATTCGATTCATTTCGATTCGATTCGATTCTTTTCAATCCGATTTGATGCTTTTCCATTTGATCTGATTTGTTTCATTTCGATTCTTTTCGATTCAATTCGATTCTTTTCGATTCCATTAAATTTGATTCGATTCTTTTCGATTCGATTAGATTCTTTTCGATTTGATTCCATTCAGTTCGATTCTTTTCGATTCGATTGGATTCTTTTCGATTTGATTCAATTCTTTGGATTCGATTTGATTTGATTCTTTTCGATTCGATTCAATACGATTCTTTTCATTTCGATTCTAATCGATTCTCTTCGATTCAATTTGTTTCGATTCGTTTCGATTCTATTCGATTTTTTTCGATTCTATTCTATTCGATTCATTTTGAATCATTTCGATTTGATTCTGTTCGAGTGGTTTCTATTAGATTCTTTTCGATTTGATTCAATTCGATTCGAGTCTTTTTGATTCGAGTCTTTTCGACTCGATTCAATTCAATACGATTCTTTTAGATTCGATTCGATTCGATTGTTTTCGTTTCGATTCGACTTTTTTTGATTCGATTCTTTTCGATTCGATTGTTTTCAATTCGATTGATTCGATTCTTTTCAATTCTATGCTATTCAAAGCGATTCTTTTGTATTTGATTCGATTCGATTGTTTTCTTTTTGATTCGGTTCGATTCGTTTCTTTTCGATTCGATTCAATTCTTTTCGATTCGATTCTTTTCGATTCGATTTGATTCTTTTCGATTCGATTCTATTCTATTCTTTTGTATTCCATTCGAATCGATTCGTTTTGATTGAATTCGATTCTTTTCGATTCGATTCAATTAGATTCTTTTCGATTGGATTCAATTTGTTTCGATTCGAATCAATTTGATTCTTTTCGATTGGATTCCATTCGATTCCTTTCGATTTGATTCAATTCGATTCTTTTCGATTCTATTCATTTCGATGATTTTCGTTGAGATTAGATTCTTTTCGATTTGATTTTTTTCGGTTCGAGTCGATTCATTTCGCTTATTTTGGTTACGATCAATTCAATTCGATTCTTTTTGATTTGATTTGATTCTATTCGATTTCTTTCGATTCTATTCTATTGTATTCTTTTCGATTCGATTCCATTCAATCCGATTCTTTTCGATTCGATTCGATTGTTTTAGATTTGATTCCATTCTTTCGATTCTATTTGATATGATTCTTTTCGATTCGATTTGATACGATACTTTTTATTTTGATTCGAATCGATTCTCTTCTGTTCGATTCGTTTTGATTTTCGATTCAATTCTATTCGAATTTTTTCGATTTGATTCGATTCGATTCTTTTAGATTCTACTTGATTTGTTTCTTTTCGATTTGTTTTGATTCGATTCTTTTTGATTCATCTCGATTCGATTCGATTCTTTTGTTTCTTTTTTTATTTTTTTTATTTTTTTTATTCTTTTGTTTCGATTCGATTGTTTTCAATTCGAATCTTTTCGTTACATGGAATTCGATTCTTTTCGTTTGATTCTTTATGATTTTTTTCAACGCGATTCAATTCGATTCTTTTTTTATGATAGTCCCAGAGAGAGAGAGGCAGAGACACAGGCAGAGGGAGTAGCAGGCTCCATGCACCGGGTGCCCGATGTGGGATTCGATCCCGGGTCTCCAGGAACGCGCCCTGGGCAAAGGCAGGCGCTAAACAGCTGTGCCACCCAGGGATCCCTCAGTTCGATTCTTTTTTATTCGAATCTATTCGATTCTTTTTGATTCGATTTGATTCTATTCGTTTTTTTCAATTTGATTCGATTAGTTCCTTTTTGATTCAATTCAATTCATTTCTTTTGATTCAAATCAATTCGATTCTTTTGGATTCGATTCGATTCTTTTGGATTCGATTCTTTTGGATTCGAATCTAGTAGAATCTTTTCATTTCGATCGGATTCATTTCAATTCGATTCTTTTCGATTCGAATGTTTTCGAATCAATTCGATACTTTTTGATTCGATTCGATTCTTTTCGTGTCGATTTGATTCTTTTCGATTCGATTCTTTTCTATTTGAATCGATTCGATTCTTTTCATTTCGATTCGATTTGATTCAATTCGATTCTTTTCGATCAATTCAATTTGATTGTTTTCGATTTGATTCGATTCGATTCTTTTCTATTCTATTCAATTCAATTATTTTCCATTCGATGAAGCAATTGGATTCTTTTCGATTCGATTCGATTCTTTTCGATTCGATTCGACTCGATTTCATGCTTTTTGATTCGATTCGACTAGAATTTAATCGACTGATTCAATTTGATTCTTTTCTTTTCGGTTGGATTCTTTTCTATTCGATTTTTTTCTATTCAATTCGATTCTTTCAATTCAATTCGATTCGATTCGATTCGATTCGATTCAATTCTTTTCGTTTCAAATCGATTCGTTTCAATTCGAGTCTTTTCAATTTGATGCTTTTCGATTCGGTTCGATTTGATATTTTTAATTTGATTCGAGTCTTTTCGATTCGATTCGATTCTTTTCAATTCGATTCTTTTCGATTCGAGTCTTTTTGATTCGATTCATTTCGATTCGATTCGATTCTTTTCAATCCGATTTGATGCTTTTCCATTTGATCTGATTTGTTTCATTTCGATTCTTTTCGATTCAATTCGATTCTTTTCGATTCCATTAAATTTGATTCGATTCTTTTCGATTCGATTAGATTCTTTTCGATTTGATTCCATTCAGTTCGATTCTTTTCGATTCGATTGGATTCTTTTC